>NW_024513789.1:0-5167 GCF_017590135.1 Pyrgilauda ruficollis
ATTTGGGGGATTTGGGGTTTCTTAATTGGGTTTTTTTAATTAATTTAGGGGTTTTATTTGGGGGGTTTTATTAATTTTGGGGGTTTGGGGTTTTTAATTAGGGGTTTTTTACTAATTTAGGGGGGGTTTGGGTTTTTAATTTGGGGGTTTTCATTAATTTTGGGGGTTGGGTTTTTTAATTTAGGGATTTTTACTTTTTTTTAAATTAATTTAGGAGTTTGGTTTTTTTTTTCTAATTAATTTAGGGGTTTTTATTAATTTAGGCTTTTTGGTTTCATTTAGGGTTTTTGGGGGGATTTTTTTATAAATTTAAGGTTTTTTATTAATTTAATTTTTTGGTTTTATTTAGGGATTTTTTTATTATTTTACGTTTTTTTATTAATTTAATTGTTTGGTTTTATTTTGGGTTTTTGGGGGATTTTTTATTAATTTAAGGTTTTTTATTAATTTAATTGTTTGGTTTTATTTTGGGTTTTTGGGGGATTTTTTATTAATTTAAGGTTTTTTATTAATTTAATTGTTTGGTTTCATTTAGGGCTTTTGGGGCATTTTTTATTAATTTAAGTTTTTATATTAATTTAAATTTTTGGGGTTTTTTGGGCGGATTTTTTATTAAGTTTTTATATTAATTTAAATTTTTGGGGTTTTTTTTTCGGGTTTTTGGGGAGGATTTTTTAATTAAACGAGGGTTTTTTTGGAGTTTTTAACACGAATTCCCGATTTCCCGGCGCGGGGAATTGGGCGGAACGCCCCCAGCCCCCCCGTGAGGTCAGCAGCGCCCCCGCTCCACAAACGCCGTTTATTGGTCGAAGGTTTTGGGGTGGAAAGGCGGAGTTTGGTCAGCGCGTGCCGATGGTCACCTGCCACACCCGCACCAGGTTGTCGGTGTAGCCGGCGAACAGCGTCTGGGGACGGGGACACGGGGTCATGGGGGTCACTCAGGGGTCAGCCGGGGGTCAGGGGTCACTCAGGGGTCACCCGGGGATCACATTTGCCCCTCTGGTGCCCATTTTGGGTTAAACGGGGCAGAATTCACCACTTTGGAAATGGTTTTGGGTTAAACGGGGCAGATTTTGCCCCTCTGGTGCCCATTTTGGGTTAAACGGGGCAGAATTCACCACTTTGGAAATGGTTTTGGGTTAAACGGGGCAGATTTTGCCCCTCTGGTGCCCATTTTGGGTTAAACGGGGCAGAATTCACCACTTTGGAAATGGTTTTGGGTTAAACGGGGCAGATTTTGCCCCTCTGGTGCCCATTTTGGGTTAAACGGGGCAGAATTCACCACTTTGGAAATGGTTTTGGGTTAAACGGGGCAGATTTTGCCCCTCTGGTGCCCATTTTGGGTTAAACGGGGCAGAATTCACCACTTTGGAAATGGTTTTGGGTTAAACGGGGCAGATTTTGCCCCTCTGGTGCCCATTTTGGGTTAAACGGGGCAGAATTCACCACTTTGGAAATGGTTTTGGGTTAAACGGGGCAGATTTTGCCCCTCTGGTGCCCATTTTGGGTTAAACGGGGCAGAATTCACCACTTTGGAAATGGTTTTGGGTTAAACGGGGCAGATTTTGCCCCTCTGGTGCCCATTTTGGGTTAAACGGGGCAGAATTCACCACTTTGGAAATGGTTTTGGGTTAAACGGGGCAGATTTTGCCCCTCTGGTGCCCATTTTGGGTTAAACGGGGCAGAATTCACCACTTTGGAAATGGTTTTGGGTTAAACGGGGCAGATTTTGCCCCTCTGGTGCCCATTTTGGGTTAAACGGGGCAGAATTCACCACTTTGGAAATGGTTTTGGGTTAAACGGGGCAGATTTTGCCCCTCTGGTGCCCATTTTGGGTTAAACGGGGCAGAATTCACCACTTTGGAAATGGTTTTGGGTTAAACGGGGCAGATTTTGCCCCTCTGGTGCCCATTTTGGGTTAAACGGGGCAGAATTCACCACTTTGGAAATGGTTTTGGGTTAAACGGGGCAGATTTTGCCCCTCTGGTGCCCATTTTGGGTTAAACGGGGCAGAATTCACCACTTTGGAAATGGTTTTGGGTTAAACGGGGCAGATTTTGCCCCTCTGGTGCCCATTTTGGGTTAAACGGGGCAGAATTCACCACTTTGGAAATGGTTTTGGGTTAAACGGGGCAGATTTTGCCCCTCTGGTGCCCATTTTGGGTTAAACGGGGCAGAATTCACCACTTTGGAAATGGTTTTGGGTTAAACGGGGCAGATTTTGCCCCTCTGGTGCCCATTTTGGGTTAAACGGGGCAGAATTCACCACTTTGGAAATGGTTTTGGGTTAAACGGGGCAGATTTTGCCCCTCTGGTGCCCATTTTGGGTTAAACGGGGCAGAATTCACCACTTTGGAAATGGTTTTGGGTTAAACGGGGCAGATTTTGCCCCTCTGGTGCCCATTTTGGGTTAAACGGGGCAGAATTCACCACTTTGGAAATGGTTTTGGGTTAAACGGGGCAGATTTTGCCCCTCTGGTGCCCATTTTGGGTTAAACGGGGCAGAATTCACCACTTTGGAAATGGTTTTGGGTTAAACGGGGCAGATTTTGCCCCTCTGGTGCCCATTTTGGGTTAAACGGGGCAGAATTCACCACTTTGGAAATGGTTTTGGGTTAAACGGGGCAGATTTTGCCCCTCTGGTGCCCATTTTGGGTTAAACGGGGCAGAATTCACCACTTTGGAAATGGTTTTGGGTTAAACGGGGCAGATTTTGCCCCTCTGGTGCCCATTTTGGGTTAAACGGGGCAGAATTCACCACTTTGGAAATGGTTTTGGGTTAAACGGGGCAGATTTTGCCCCTCTGGTGCCCATTTTGGGTTAAACGGGGCAGAATTCACCACTTTGGAAATGGTTTTGGGTTAAACGGGGCAGATTTTGCCCCTCTGGTGCCCATTTTGGGTTAAACGGGGCAGAATTCACCACTTTGGAAATGGTTTTGGGTTAAACGGGGCAGATTTTGCCCCTCTGGTGCCCATTTTGGGTTAAACGGGGCAGAATTCACCACTTTGGAAATGGTTTTGGGTTAAACGGGGCAGATTTTGCCCCTCTGGTGCCCATTTTGGGTTAAACGGGGCAGAATTCACCACTTTGGAAATGGTTTTGGGTTAAACGGGGCAGATTTTGCCCCTCTGGTGCCCATTTTGGGTTAAACGGGGCAGAATTCACCACTTTGGAAATGGTTTTGGGTTAAACGGGGCAGATTTTGCCCCTCTGGTGCCCATTTTGGGTTAAACGGGGCAGAATTCACCACTTTGGAAATGGTTTTGGGTTAAACGGGGCAGATTTTGCCCCTCTGGTGCCCATTTTGGGTTAAACGGGGCAGAATTCACCACTTTGGAAATGGTTTTGGGTTAAACGGGGCAGATTTTGCCCCTCTGGTGCCCATTTTGGGTTAAACGGGGCAGAATTCACCACTTTGGAAATGGTTTTGGGTTAAACGGGGCAGATTTTGCCCCTCTGGTGCCCATTTTGGGTTAAACGGGGCAGAATTCACCACTTTGGAAATGGTTTTGGGTTAAACGGGGCAGATTTTGCCCCTCTGGTGCCCATTTTGGGTTAAACGGGGCAGAATTCACCACTTTGGAAATGGTTTTGGGTTAAACGGGGCAGATTTTGCCCCTCTGGTGCCCATTTTGGGTTAAACGGGGCAGAATTCACCACTTTGGAAATGGTTTTGGGTTAAACGGGGCAGATTTTGCCCCTCTGGTGCCCATTTTGGGTTAAACGGGGCAGAATTCACCACTTTGGAAATGGTTTTGGGTTAAACGGGGCAGATTTTGCCCCTCTGGTGCCCATTTTGGGTTAAACGGGGCAGAATTCACCACTTTGGAAATGGTTTTGGGTTAAACGGGGCAGATTTTGCCCCTCTGGTGCCCATTTTGGGTTAAACGGGGCAGAATTCACCACTTTGGAAATGGTTTTGGGTTAAACGGGGCAGATTTTGCCCCTCTGGTGCCCATTTTGGGTTAAACGGGGCAGAATTCACCACTTTGGAAATGGTTTTGGGTTAAACGGGGCAGATTTTGCCCCTCTGGTGCCCATTTTGGGTTAAACGGGGCAGAATTCACCACTTTGGAAATGGTTTTGGGTTAAACGGGGCAGATTTTGCCCCTCTGGTGCCCATTTTGGGTTAAACGGGGCAGAATTCACCACTTTGGAAATGGTTTTGGGTTAAACGGGGCAGATTTTGCCCCTCTGGAAATGGTTTTGGGGCCGGTTTCTCCCCTTTGAAGCCAGTTTTGGGTTAAAATGTGGTAAAATCTGCTCCTTTGATGCCCATTTTGGGTTAAACGGGGCAGATTTTGCCCGTCTGGTGCCCGTTTTGGGTTAAATGGGGTAAAATCTGCTCCTCTGGAGCCAGTTTTGGGTTAAAACAGGGCAGAATTCTCCCCTCTGGAAATGGTTTTGGGTTAAGCGGGGCAGATTTCTCCCCTTTGAAGCCAGTTTTGGGTTAAAATGTGGTAAAATCTGCTCCTTTGATGCCCATTTTGGGTTAAACGGGGCTGATTTCTCCCCTCTGAAATGGTTTTGGGGCCGCTTTCTCCCCCTGGTTCCCAGTTTGGAACCGGGCTGGATCCCGGGGGTCTCTGCCCCGTTCGGTGCTGGGGTCCCCCCTCCCCTCCCCCAGCCCAATTTTGGGCCATTCCCGGCAGTTTTTCCCCAAACCCCTCCTTTCCCAAAATCCGCGATTTTCGGTGCCTGCCTTTTTTGGGATCGGCCCCTCCCCCTCCCCTTTTTGGGGGAAAATCCCGCGTTTCCCTCCGGCACTTTAGGGGCTCTGGAGCTCCCCGAGCTGGGCAATATTTATTTTTTTTCCCTTTTTTTCCCTTTTTTTGTCCCACTCGGGAGCTCCCCCCGCCCCTCTCCCCCCTCCCCGCGTTTTTTTTCCCTGGGTTTTGGTGGATTTGGGATTTTTTTCCCTGGATTTTGGTGGATTTGGGATTTTTTTCCCTGGATTTTGGTGGATTTGGGAATTTCCTGTTGGCGTCACAGAGCTCGTTCGGGATTATTTTTGGCTAAAAAAATTGAGAATTCAACGGAGATTTAGTTTTATGAAACGTCAGAAATAAAATAAAGAATTGTATCCGAGGCTCCGGCTCCTGGATCGGCTCGGGGATTTAATTAATTTAGGGGGGTTAATTAGGGGTTTTATTCATTTAGGGGG
>NW_024513790.1:0-412 GCF_017590135.1 Pyrgilauda ruficollis
CCCCCGCCGCCTCCTTCCCTGCGCGGCCGCCCGCTGCCGGCAGGCCTCTCCCCGCGGCTCCCGGCCGCCCGGGGATGCTCGGGGGAGCTCGCCCTCCTCCCGCAGCCGGGGCCGGAGGGAGGCCGCCGGTGCCCGCGCCCCCGAGGGCGGCGGCCGTACCTGAGTCGCTGAGGCGGGGCCGGGCTCTGTCCCGCAGGTAGTAGATGAAATCCCGGCAGTTCTCGTTCTCCACCGCCCCGACGGAGCACAGCTCGGCCAGCAGCTGCAGCGCTTTCTGGCAGATCTCGTCCTCCCTGTCGCCGGGCATCGCCCCGCAGCATCCTCGGGAGCGGAGCGGAGCCCTGCGGTCAGGCGCCGCGCCGCTGCCCGCCGCCCGCCTGCGGCCGCCGCGCCGCCGCCCGCATCCTCCTCA
>NW_024513791.1:0-412 GCF_017590135.1 Pyrgilauda ruficollis
TGACCATGGACAGGGGAGTGACCACAGGAGTGACCATTGCCGCAGTGACCACAGCACTGACTACAGGAGTGACCACGGACACGGGAGTGACCACAGCCAGAGTGACCCCTGGAGTGACCACAGTCACGGGAGTGACCATGGACATAGGAGTGGCCACGAGAGTGACCGCAGCCACGGGAGTGACCACTGTGGTGACCAAGGGAGTGACCACGGCCACAGGGGTGACCACTGTGCTGACCACGGCTCTGGACACAGCACTGACCGCCGCAGCGGTCAGCGGGGCCGCTCTGGACAGCTGGACATCAGTAATGGTCAGCAGGAGCACAGCAGCGGTCAGCGAGGTGGCCGCAGACAGAGGAGTGACCACAGCAGTGGACTGAGGAGTGGTCAGCGGGGCGGCTCCGGACAGAGG
>NW_024513792.1:0-412 GCF_017590135.1 Pyrgilauda ruficollis
GGAGGCAGAGCTCAGACAAGGCCAGGTTGCCCTTGTAGGAGGCCAGGAGGTCTCTGAGGTCTCTGGCAGAGGAAGGAAGGAGCTCCCAGGTGGGCAGAGCCCTGCTGGTGCTGCTGCTGCAGCTCCTGGGGCACACGTGCAGGGTGGGGATGGAGCAAAGGGCAATTCCCAACCTGGAGCTGCTGCTCCATCCCCTCAGCCCTTCCAGGCAGCAGAAATCCCTTCCCTGAGTGCAGCTGGCTCCTTGTTTCCCTCTGTGCCAGCAGCAGTTTGTGTTGTACAAACACAAGGAGATTTTTTTCTCCTGGCACCCCTTGTGGAGGCAGAGCCTCATCACCTATTCCCACATCACATCCCTGCTGGTCCAGCCTCCTGCTCCCAGTGATGCCTGAGGATCTGAGCTTTTCTATTT
>NW_024513793.1:0-412 GCF_017590135.1 Pyrgilauda ruficollis
CGGGGCGGGCAGCCCGGGACACGGCGGCCTCGCGGCCGCTCCGGGGGCTTCGCCCCGCACCCCGCAGCCTTGCCGGGGGCTAGGCCCTGCCGTGCTGCCCCGCGCCCGCTCCCGCAGCCCCCGGCTCAACAGTTGCCCCCGGGGCCGCTCCCCGGCGGAGCGTCCCGCAGCCCCGGCAGCCGCGGCCGGGCCCCCGCGCTGCCGCACCGGGGCAGCCCCGGACATGGAGGTGGCGGCGGCCGCGCTGCCCCTGGGGAGGGCTCTTCCGCCACCGCCCGGCACCCCGCCGGCCGGCACCCGCAGCCGAACCGACCCCGGGCACAGCGGCGGCCGGGGCGGGCTCGGGCCACGCCGCCAAACTCCACGAGCGCCCGGCGCCGCCGTCCCACCGCCGCCCCGGGAGCGCCGCGCT
>NW_024513794.1:0-412 GCF_017590135.1 Pyrgilauda ruficollis
AAAAAATCCCAAAATTCAACAAAAAAAAAACACTCTAAAACCACCCCAAAAAACCCCAAAAATCCTCTGAGCTCGCCCAAAGAAACCCCCAAAATGTGGGGGGGACCCCAAAAAAAATCCCCAAAAATCCCCTAAAAAAAAAACCAAATAAAAACAAAAAAATCCCAAAAACCCATCCCAAAACCACCCCAAAAATTCCCTGAAAAAAAAACCCCAAAAATCCTCTGGAAAAAATCCCCAAAATCTCCCGAGCTCCCCCAAAAAAAAAACCCCAGAGACCCCCAAAATGTGGGGGGGACCCCAAAAAAATCCCCAAAAAATCCTAAAACCACCCAAAAATGCACCCGGAGCTGTTTCCGGGGGATTTTGGGGTGGATTTGGGGTAACTTTGGGGTGAATTTTGGGGTGAATT
>NW_024513795.1:0-412 GCF_017590135.1 Pyrgilauda ruficollis
AAAAAAAAAAATTTCAAGATTATTCCAAACACCCAAATTTTTAACCCTTGGGAATGACACAGAGTTTTGTTTTATATGGTCAAATACAAGAAAATTAACATATTTGAAGTATTCAGATAAAAATATTTCAATCTTTCCTATTTTTGTTAGTGTTCACCTTGAATGTAAGTAATTATCAAAATATTTTAAGTTTGGTCAGTTGGTTTTTTTCTGATTTTTGCTGGAGATTTAAGATAGTGGGATATAATCATGTTCTCAATTGCTGCAGAATTTCTGATGTGACTAGAAAGAAAAGCTCTATCTTGTGTAGATAAGCAAAGATTTGAATAAAATCTGGATTAAGTATCTTGCCTCTTGCTTTTGAGAGAGGGAGTTGGTTTTGCATGGTTGGCCTCAATTTTTTAAAACTCAC
>NW_024513796.1:0-412 GCF_017590135.1 Pyrgilauda ruficollis
GAGATTTCACACAAAATTAATTACCTCATCCAGCCAAGAATTATGGTTCTACATGAACAGTTCCTGGGGAAAATGTTACCACTGGAAGATTGTCATTGTCTTTCATGACAGAGAGACCAGGATCAGAACAGCAATGGCACTGCCTTTGGCACCAAGCATGAAATCAAACCATTTCTCTGCCAAACCCACACAGCTTGAATGACTTTCCTGGCACAGAACTGAGCTCTCACCCTCCTCACTCTGCATTCACAGCCTGCAGTTTCACCATCAACACATACCAAAATTTTAGTTCCACGCTGACCACAGAGAAAACACCTTGGGGAAACATCCATTCCTGAAGTTGTATTTCTTAAAAGAAGTATTCAGGGTCAGGCTCGCTGGGGATCTAAGCAACCTGCTCTGGTGGAAGATG
>NW_024513797.1:0-412 GCF_017590135.1 Pyrgilauda ruficollis
TAACAGAGTGGCTCTATTGAGAAAATTTCTTCCTGATCTAAATCTGAATCCTGTTTTCTGTCAGTGCCACAATTCATTTAAATAAAAGGATTAAAATCTGTGTAGTAATACCGAAATTATTTCCACAAGTGCTCTCAGTGTTCTGAAGACCATCTTGCCCCTGCACAGTATGCTGCATGATAAATGCTTTCCTTGTAGAGGATCTGTGCTTTGCTGCAGCCAAGGAAAGGATTCCCAGCTCACCACTACATCTTTGCAATGAAAAGCAGGTTGGTGCCGATTTTTCCAGACGTTAGTGGCCATGGAATACTGGAAAAGAGTGAAACCTGGTGATGAAAACAGGAAAAATTTTTTCCACCAAGTCTCTCAAGATGCTGTGTGCAGAAATGGAGGAAGTTAAGTAGCAGGAAGA
>NW_024513798.1:0-412 GCF_017590135.1 Pyrgilauda ruficollis
TTTTTTTTTTTCCTTTGGTATTTTTAACAAAGCAGAAATAATGTTTTAAGTTTATCAGCCCAAGCTACAACAGCTTTCCATCAGAGGGAAAAATATTTTTGATAGTTAGGAAAGAATTATGCAGAAAGGAAAAGTCAGGACAAATGATTAATTTTTAGAGAATAAAAAAATCACAGGTTCAGAGCCAGGTCCTTAAATATGACCAAGACTGCAGTGGGGCCAGAATTACTTTGAACAGTGCTCTCTTCTAGTGTTTCAAACTGCACTAGCACAAAGCCTGACCATGTTTGCATTTGCCATAGAACTTGAACATGTGCAGGCGGGAAATGCATCCACAAAGAAAAGGTCAATGCCTATATCCTGGAAATAGCTCTCCTAGCCTTGCCTTAAGGCACAAGGAGGCTAAAAAAAA
>NW_024513799.1:0-412 GCF_017590135.1 Pyrgilauda ruficollis
TTTTGGGGCTCCCCCAATTCCCAGCTCAAATTTTCGGATTCCCACCCCAAAATCTGAATTTTGGACGCTCCCAGCTCCAAATGTTGGGGTTTTCATTCCCAAAATCCCCATTTTTGGGTCCCTTTTCCCCAAAATCCCCATTTTTTGTTCCTTCCTAGCTCCAAATTTTGGGGTTCCTCTCCCCAAATTCACATTTTGGGGTTCCCTGGCTCTGAATTTTGGGTTTCCCCTTCCCAAAATTCCCCATTTTTGGGTCTCTTTTTCCCCAAATCCCCATTTTTGGTTCCTCCCTCCCTTTAAATTTTGGAGTTCCCCCCTCCCCAAATTCACTTTTTTGGGCTTCTCTGCCTCTGAATTTTGGGGTTCCCCAAGCTCAAAATTCCAGATTTTGGGGCTCCCCCAATTCCCACCT
>NW_024513800.1:0-5190 GCF_017590135.1 Pyrgilauda ruficollis
CCCAAAATTCCCCAAAATCCCCAAATTTGGGGGAAAAGGGAACCAAAATCACCCAAAATGCCAAAATTCTGAGGGGTAAATGACCCAAATTTTCCCAAAATCCCAAAATTCTGTGGGGAAAAGGAGCCAAAAATGACAAAAATCCCAAAATTTTGAGAGGAAAAGGGACCCAAAAACCTCCCGGGAACCCCAAATTTGGGATGGAACCGCCCCAAAACCCCCCCAGAACCCCAAAATTTGGGGATAAAGCGTCAAAAAAAACCCAAAATTTGGAGTTAAGCTCCCAAAAATCCCCGTGAAACCCCAAATTTGGGAGAAAATCCGCCCCAAAATCCAAAATTTGGGGTAAAATCCCCCCAAAAATCCCAAATTTGGGAGAAAATCCTCCCTAAAATCCCAAATTTGGGAGAAAATCCGCCCCAAAATCCCAAATTTGGGGTAAAATCCCCCCAAAAATCCCAAATTTGGGGTAAAATCCCCCCAAAAATCCCAAATTTGGGAGAAAATCCTCCCCAAGTTCCCAAATTTGGGAGAAAATCTGCCCCAAAATCCCCAAATTTGGGGTAAAATCCACCCTAAAATCCCAAATTTGGGAGAAATTGCGCCCTAAAATCGCCCCAAGTCCCCAAATTTGGGATAAAATCTCCCCAAAATCCCAAATTTTGGGGTAAAATCCCCCCAAAAAACCAAAATTTGGGATAAAATCTCCCCAAAATCCCAAATTTTGGGGTAAAATCCCACCCCAAATCCCAAATTTGGGGGTCAAACATCCCAAAAAACCCCAAAATCCCCAAATTTTGGACCCCCCAAAGCCCCGGGAATCCCGAATTGGAGCCAACCCCCCAAAATCACCCCGAACCCCAAATTTGGGGTCAGAATGTCCCAAACCCTCCCAGAATCCCCAAATTTTGGGGTGAAACTCCCCCAAAAATCCCCAAATTTGGGTCAGATTCCCCAAATCCCACCAAAAATCCCCAAATTTGGGCTGAAATGTCCCCAAAACCCCCAAATTTGGGGTCAAACCACCCCAAAACTCCAAATTTTGGAGTAAAATCACCCCAAAACCCCCAAATTTTGGGTTGACAACACCCCAAACCCCCAAATTTTGGGCCCAAACCACCCCAAACCCCCCAAATTTTGGGGTCAAACCACAACAAAACCCCAAATTTGGGCTCAAACCACCCCAAAATCACCCCAGAACCCCCAAATTTGGGCTGAACCTCCCCTCAACCCCCCCAAAAAAACCCCAAATTTTTGGGTCAAACCAGCCCAGAAACCCCAAATTTTGGGGAGAAACCACCCCAGGATTCCCAAATTTGGGGTCAGAATGTCCCAAACCCTCCCAGAATCCCCAAATTTTGGGGTGAAACTCCCCAAAACCCCCAAATTTGGGGCTGAACCCCCCCAAATCACCCCAAAGCCCCAAATTTGGGCTGAAATGTCCCCAAAAGCCCCAAATTTGGGGTGAAATCCCCCAAAAGAACACTAAACCCCCCTAAAATTTGGGCTCCAACCACCTCAAAACCCCAAAATTTGGGGTCAAACCACAAGAAAACCCCAAAATTTGGGGTCAAACCACCCCAAAACCCCCAAATTGAGGCTGAAATCCTGTCCCAAAACCCCCAAAACCCCCAAATTTTGGAGTAAAATCATCCCAAAACCCCGAAATTTTGGGGTCAAACCACCCCAAAACCCCCAAATTTTGGGGTGACACCACCCAGCCCCCCCAAATTTGGGGTCAAATCACCCCAAACCACCCCAGAAGTTCCAAATTTGAGGTCAAAGCCCACCCCAAAACCCCAAATTTGGGGTCACACCACCCCGGAACCCCAAATTTTGGGGTGACACCACCCCCAAACCCCCCAAATTTGGGCTCAAACCCCCCCGAACCCCCAAACGGCCCGGACCCACCGCCGCCGCCGCGTGCGTCACTTCCGGCCACGCCCAACGCGGAAGTACCAACCCGGAAGTGAAGGGGAGGAGGAGGAGGAGTCACAACGGCGGCCGAGAGGCGCCAAAAACGTCCCGGGGACGGCGGGGCCGAAACGGAGCGCGAAAAAAGTGGCGGGAATGAAAGGGAAATTCCCAAAAATTGGGGAAATTTGGGGGAAAAGGGACAAAAAATGACCCGAAATGGAGAAATTGAGGGGAAAGGAACCAAAAAATCCCAAAATATGGAGGGAAAGGGACCCGAAATGACCCAAAATGCCAAAATTTGGGGGGAAAAGGAGTCAAAAAGAACGGAAATCCCAAATTTTGGGGGGGTTGGGGCGGATTGGGATTGATTGATCCCAAATTTGGGAGTTCTGGAGGGAGCGGGGGTGGTGTGACTCCAAATTGTGGGGTTTTGGGGTGATTTGGGGGTGCTTTGAGCCCAAATTTGGGGGGTTTGGGGCGCTTTGGGATTGATTGATCCCAAATTTGGGAGTTCTGGAGGGAGCGGGGGTGGTGTGACTCCAAATTGTGGGGTTTTGGGGTGATTTGGGGGTGCTTTGAGCCCAAATTTGGGGGGTTTGGGGCGCTTTGGGATTGATTGATCCCAAATTTGGGAGTTCTGGAGGGAGTGGGGGTGGTGTGCCCCCAAATTTTGGGGTGACACCCCCCCCAAACCCCCCAAATTTGGGCTCAAACCCCCCCGAACCCCCAAATTTGGGCTCAAACCACCCCAAAACCCCCAAATTTTGGCCAAAAATCTCCTGCAGCGTTTTGGGTTCATCCACGACTTTTATTGCTCGGGGCAGGGACGGGGGCAGCGGTCAGCGGGTGGCCAGAGGGTGGTCAGTGGTCAGTGGGTGGTCAGCGAAACCCCAAAATTTGGAGTCACACCACCCCCGCTCCCTCCAGAACTCCCAAATTTGGGATCAATCAATCCCAATCCGCCCCAAACCCCCCAAAATTTGGGCTCAAACCACCCCCAAATCACCCCAAAACCCCAAAATTTGGGGTCAAATCCCCCAAAATCCCACCAAAATTCGTGCTGAAAACCCCAAAAACCCCCAAATTTGGGTGACACCACCCCAGACACCCCAAATTTGGGGTCAAACCACCCCCAAATCACCCCAGGGGGCCCAAATTTGGGCAAAATCTCCCCAAATCTCCCCCAAACCCCCCAATGGTGACACCACCCCCAAACCCCCCAAATTTGGGCTCAAACCCCCCCGAACCCCCAAATTTGGGCTCAAACCACCCCAAAACCCCCAAATTTTGGCCAAAAATCTCCTGCAGCGTTTTGGGTTCATCCACGACTTTTATTGCTCGGGGCAGGGACGGGGGGCAGCGGTCAGCGGGTGGCCAGAGGGTGGTCAGAGGGTGGTCAGTGGTCAGTGGTCAGTGGGTGGTCAGCGGGTGGTCAGTGGGTGGTCAGCGGTCAGTGGGTGGTCAGTGGGTGACCAGAGTGGTCAGTGGGTGGCCAGAGGGTGGTCAGTGGTCAGTGGGTGGTCAGAGGGTGGTCAGTGGTCAGTGGGTGGGCAGAGGGTGGTCAGTGGTCAGTGGGTGGTCAGAGGGTGGTCAGTGGTCAGTGGGTGGTCAGAGGGTGGTCAGTGGTCAGTGGGTGGTCAGAGGGTGGTCAGTGGTCAGTGGGTGGTCAGAGGGTGGTCAGTGGTCAGTGGGTGGTCAGAGGGTGGTCAGTGGTCAGTGGGTGGTCAGAGGGTGGTCAGTGGTCAGTGGGTGGTCAGAGGGTGGTCAGTGGTCAGTGGGTGGTCAGAGGGTGGTCAGTGGTCAGTGGGTGGTCAGAGGGTGGTCAGTGGTCAGTGGGTGGTCAGAGGGTGGTCAGTAAATTTGGGGGGAAACGTCCCCAAAACCCCCAAATTTGGGGTCAAAATGTCTCAAACCCTTCCAGAACTTCCCCAAATTTTGGGGTCAAATCCCCCCAGTAACAGCAATCCCCCAAATTTGGGCTAAAATGTTCCCAAAAGCCCCAAATTTTGGGGTGAAACCACCCCCAAAGCCCCCAAATTTGGGCTGATTCACCCCAAACTCTCCCAGCCCCCCCAAATTCTGGGCTCAAACCACCCCGGAACCCCCAAATTTGGGGTTAAATTGCCCGAAATCCTCCCAGAATCTCCAAATTTGGGGTCAAATGGGGACCTTGCGGGTGTCAGGGACATTGAGGACATTGGGGGTCTTGAGACATTGGGGACACTCAGGGTATTGGGGACATTGGGGACATCAAGGACATCCAGGACCACTGGGGACACTCAGGGTGTTGGGGACACTGGGGACATTGGGGGTGTTGGGGACACTCAGGACCATTGGGGACATCGAGGACATCAGGGGTAGTCAAGGGGACATTGGGGGCTTTGGGACACTGAGGACATTTGGGGACATTTGGAGTATTGGAGACATTGGGGACATCAGGGACACTCAGGACCATTGGTGGCCTTGGGGACATCAGGGGATGTTGGTGACACTCAGGACACTGGGAACCCTGGGGACATTTGGGGACCCCAGGGGTGTTGGGGACATTGGGGGCACCGCTGTCCCCAAGGTCCCCAGTGACCTCCTGGGCCACCCTGTCCCCGTGTCCCCCACGTGTCACCCCCAAACCTCCTCCTGCCAACCCCGCCATCGCCCGCCCTGTACCCCAACGTCCCCAAGGTGTCCCCAATGTCCCTCAGGTGTCCCCAAGACCCCCAAAGTGTCCCCAAAGTGTCCCCAAGGTCCCCAAGACCCCAAATGTCCCCACCTCACCCCCTGAACCCACCTCAGATGTGGCTCTCAGCTCTCCATGGTTGACCCAACTCAAGGAAGACCCAACGTCCCTCATGTCCCCAAGTCCCCTCAATGTCCCCAATGTCTCTGAGGTGTGCCCAAGGTCCCTGAAGTGTCCTTGAGGTCCCCAAGGTGTCCCCAAGACCCCCAAGTGTCCCCACCTCACCGTCTGAACCCACATCAGATGTGGTTCTTCTGCTCCCTGCTCTCCATGGTTGACCCAACTCAAGGAACACCCAATGTCCCTCACGTCCCCAAGTCCCCTCAATGTCCCCAAGACCCCTCAATGTCCCCAAGGTGTCCCAGTGCCACCTACCAGGGCTCTCTTGACGTACTCCTCCTGGGCCGCCTTGGTGTTGTCCTTCTTGCCGCCCCAGGCCTTGAGGGCCGAGGCCTGCAGGGCGCGCCCGTACGAGAAGGTCAGCGCCCAGGGCCGCGGCAGGGGACAGCGGTTGATGGCGTTGAGGTTCAGGGAGGCCT
>NW_024513801.1:0-412 GCF_017590135.1 Pyrgilauda ruficollis
AAAATCCACCCAAAATCCCATCAAATCTGTCCCAAACTCCCCCAAATCCACCCCAAAATCTCAACAACAATCCACCCAAAATCCACCAAAACCTACCCTAAAATCTACTCCAAAATCCACCCAAAATCCCATCAAATCCACCCAAAATCCACCAAAATCCCACCAAAATCCACCCAAAATCCCCCCAAACTCCCATCAAGTCTGCCCCAAAATCCGCTCAAAATCCCACCAAAATCTCCGCAAAATCCCACCAAAATCCACCCAAAATCCACCAAAATCCCACTAAAATCCACCCGAAATCCCCCAAAATCCCACCAAAATCCGCCCAAAATCCCCCAAAATCCACCCAAAATCCACCAAAATCCCACTAAAATCCACCCGAAATCCCCCAAAATCCCACCAAAATCCGCCC
>NW_024513802.1:0-412 GCF_017590135.1 Pyrgilauda ruficollis
TCCTGCAGATTCCTCACTGCTGAGCAGTTGGCTCTGTGCCTGAAGCAGGAGGAATTGTTGGGATAACACTGGATTTGTTATTCCTGGAGCTGAGCAGGCTCTCCCACAGCCTCCTCCTGCAGCAGCTCCGTTCTGTCTGCTCAGAGATTCCCATCCCCAAGGAGCTTATCTCCCATCTCTGTCCTGTGCTGCTGCTGCCTGGAGGGCTCACAAGGGTTATGAGCTGAAAATGCTTTCATTAAAGGCAGGCCTGAGTTGTTCTTGCTGAATTTTGGATTCTTGGGCATGAACAAGAAGTTGCTCATGAGAGGCTCATCTGTGTTGGTGGTTTTTTCACTCACTGTGGACATTGACTGACATTCCCCCCTTCCAGTGTCTGAGGGAACCTACAGGGAAGCTGGAGAGGGATTCT
>NW_024513803.1:0-412 GCF_017590135.1 Pyrgilauda ruficollis
AGGATATGCTGATCCATGCAGTCAGACTCTTTCTACAGTATTGTTCTACTGATGCCACATGTATACACTGTCAAGTGTTTGGCAAACAATTCCCACAGTTTTTGCAACCAAATGGAAGAAAGACAAAGCAGACATGAGAACGGAATAGTTTGCAGCAACATTGCCACAATCCAGAACACCAACACCTCTGTCACTTGGATGTTTTCTCTGGTGATTTCTGATTTCACTCCTGCACTCTGTGATCCTCAGCTGCGCCACCTTGTCTGCCCTGCCCTGCAGCAGGTCTCAACCAGTACCACGCTCACACTCAGTGCTTTCCTACAACTGCCAAGAACTTTATTCCACAGCCCTTAATAGTTCGGCAATAACAAACATCTCTTTTCCATCCCAAAAACCTCCTTCATCCTTTTTT
>NW_024513804.1:0-412 GCF_017590135.1 Pyrgilauda ruficollis
TTGAGAATTCCCTGGTTCCATGAGGAATGTGTGATGTAGGGAGTGCTCAGTCGTTCCAAGGATTGTTCACAGCTGAGCTGTGCAGGACGAGTGGAGAATCCTTCCTCCTGCCCAGGACATCTCTGCAGCCCTTCCCTGTCCCCACGCTCATCTTCACCTCTGCCTGGTGCCTTCCACGGGGGCAGGGCTGTCCTTCAGCCTGGGCTGGAGCTCCTTTCCCTGCAGGACACAGGGGAACTCCCACAATTAAATTCACATTCATTGATTCCTCTTTCCACATCCCGTGCCCAGAGTTCCTTCCCTTGGCACAGCTGTGCTCCCGCTGTGAGTTGACAACGGGGCTTGCATCAATTATTCACTGCTCTGAAGATCTGAGAACTTATCTCAGGGCAGATCAGTGGGTTTTTTTTTT
>NW_024513805.1:0-412 GCF_017590135.1 Pyrgilauda ruficollis
GATGGTTGTGCCCGCGCTGGAGCCCCCCGCCCCCCCCGCTATGGTGGCCGATGTGGTGTTCGTGATCGAGGGCACCGCCAACCTCGGGCCCTACTTCGAGGCCCTGCGCAAGCACTACCTGCTGCCCGCCATCGAGTGAGGGAGAGACCCCTCCCCAAATTACCGGGACCCCGCCCCAAATTAACCGAGACCCCGCCCCAAATTAGCCGGGACCCCCCCCTCAAAATGGCCGCGGTGCCCCCTCAGAATCTCTGGGATTTCCCCTCAGAGTTGATGGGAAACCCCCTCACGATCACCGGGACCCCTCCCCAAATTAGCCGGGACCCCTCAAGATGTCTGGGACCCCTCCCCAAATTACCGGGATCCCCCCCTCATCCCCGGGAAACCTCAAAATCAGCGGGACCCCTCCCCA
>NW_024513806.1:0-411 GCF_017590135.1 Pyrgilauda ruficollis
TTTAATTTATTTTTAATTTTTTTATTTCCCTTCTCGAGCGATATAGTATAGAATGCAGCAGTTTTCATTGAATAATCTTGAGCAAGCAGTGTGTCACAGCCATTCTCAGTGTGTGGTGACATCCCACAACTCTGACTTACTGAAAATAGGTTGATACTTTTCCAGCCATTATATCGAGGCTTTTCAAAAAAAACCACCATTTAACTAGTGAGACACTGTAAGACCTGCAAACTGGAATTCTGGTCACCAGAACCCTAAAACTTGTAGGTCACATCTCCTCGCAGTATGTAAGCAGCCCAAATTTTCCTTTTTTTAAGGATCTGTTGTGCCTATTCACTATACTGTAGGGATTAAACCATCCCCAAGTTTTAAATACAGGGGAAGGAATCAGTAGACTTAGATGAACTGATT
>NW_024513807.1:0-411 GCF_017590135.1 Pyrgilauda ruficollis
ACAGAAAGTTTAAAATTCTCAGTAACCCGAGTTCCAACAGGACAATATAATTTTGTGACCAATTTTTCTTGGTAGTGGAATCTGCCTTTGGTGTAAGTCTGCTGCTTTACATAAGCAGTAAATTAAGTCAACTTTTTAACAGTAGTTTCTATTGATAATAAAATTCTACATTCTATAGTAAAACTAAAATACTGTCCTCACTAAAATATAAAAGAGATCATTTTGAATAAAAAAAGAATTTGCACACTGGTTGAAAGCTAGTAAAGCTGATTTTGTGAAATTTTAAATAGTTCCTTTTCTGCTTGCCTCCATTCAAATAGTGTTTCTGTAATTACCATGTCGTAGCAATTGTTAAAAGAGGGGGAAATAAAATGGTTTAACTTCACTTTTTCATAATATTAAAGCTATTTA
>NW_024513808.1:0-411 GCF_017590135.1 Pyrgilauda ruficollis
TTTGGTGTCATTATTTTATAATACTATACTATTGTATAATAGTATATGTTAATATAATATTCTATTAATATTATCTATTACCATATTGTCATTTTGTGTCATTATGATACAACATTATACTATTATAATGATATAATAATTTAATATTCTATTATCATTATGTAATATTATCATATTGTAATTTTGTATCATTATTATACATTACACTATATATTATACTCACCTTGCTCACCCTCCTCCCAGCACCTTTCCCATCCTCACCTTCCTCCCACCATCCTCACCTTCCTCCCCATCCTCACCTTCCTCCCAGCACCCTTCCCATCCTCACCTTCCTCTCCCCATCCTCACCTTCCTCCCAGCATCCTCCCCATGCTCCCCTTCCTGCCCATCCTCACCTTCCTCTCCCCAGCC
>NW_024513809.1:0-411 GCF_017590135.1 Pyrgilauda ruficollis
GGATTTTATCCCAGATCACCGGCAAACAGCGGTTTCTCCCAGGTTTTATTCTGGGGGCGAAAGCACAGTTTTGGGACTTATAAAAATCCAGGTTTTCTGGATCTGAGGCTGTTTGAGGATGATGTCAGTAATAGGGCGTGGCCACCCAGGTGAAATGTCCATTTTCCACATCACTGGGTGGGAAGAAAGGCAACATCGAGGGGGATTTTGTGGCAGTTTCCCCAAATTCAGAGTTTTTTCCCCCTTTTCTGGACTTGTTATGCCCATATTTGAACTCTTTCCCCTTTGTTGTTGGTCTCTTTCCCCAATTTGAGAGGCTGTTTCCCCCTTTTTTATTTGCTTTTCCCTTGTTTGGGAATCTTTTTTCCCCCCTTGTCCTGGGTCGACTATATGATGTTTTTATCCCCAATC
>NW_024513810.1:0-411 GCF_017590135.1 Pyrgilauda ruficollis
GATATCCAGACTGAACCTCCCCTGGTGTGGCTTAAGGCCACTTCCTCTTGTCCTGTCACATCCCTGACCCTCATGGGCTGCAGGTTCTAATTCTGTGTTAGCACAAGTGAAAGACGGTGCTGGAAACAGATCTTTTAACCTTAGTGTGGGAAGGAATCGTAACTTTAATTTATATAATATGGGTGATATAAACAAAAAGCAGAAAATTAGCTAAGATCTGACTGGCAATGCCCTTTTTTACACCAGGACTAACACCAAGCTTCTCCTTCTTTTCCTAGTGAAAATACTACTTCTACTTTTTTGTAACTGTGTGGCCAAATCAACTGTAAACCCCGATCTCCTACAAGGACCCTTTTTTGACTCAGACTGCATGGAATTACACATAAATTTGAAGTAGTTTGGGGTTAGTAT
>NW_024513811.1:0-905 GCF_017590135.1 Pyrgilauda ruficollis
CTCCAGGTGTCAGCTCACCTGGTGTAGGCAATTAATCATTTAGTAACATGAGGTCACAGAGTGAGCTATGACATCACAGAGTGGGATATGTGAGGTCATTGAGCAGCTATGACATCACAGGCCATCACTGTGACATCACAGAACCAGCTGTGACATCACAGGGCAGGGATCTGATGTCACAGAGCATACTATGACATCACAGAGCAGACTATGACATCAGAGAGATGGCTGTGACATCAGAGGCCAGCTGTATGGCATTGGAGAATGGGCTGTGACATCACAGAGCAGGCTGTGACATCCCAGAGGGGCTGTGTGACATCCCAGGGGGGCTGTGTGAGGTCACTGGGTTGCTCACTCTGCCCCAACTCCTCCTCACAGTTTCTCCCAACAAGCCCAATGCTGTTCATGCCCAGCGGGGTCCCTGTCCCCCGGTATCCCCCCGCTCCACCTGGAGCCACAGCCTCCACCAAAGGATGTTCCACAGGATCCAGCCCAGAGCCTGACATGGGGACAAGGGGCCAGGGCTGTGTGACCAGGACATCAAGGCCGTGGATGATCCAGGTCACTGTGGCCTGGTTTGGGTTCCCCAGGGCAGGAAAGATGTCTGGCAGCTGGAGCAGGGTTAGGGAAGGGCCTCCAAGGTGGGGCTGGAGCCCTCAGGCTGTGAGCAGAGGCTGAGGGAGCTGGACTTGTCCAGCCCAGAGCAGGGAAGGCTGAGGGGCTCCTCATCCCAGCCTGGCAGTGCCA
The DNA here is from genome assembly GCF_017590135.1 of Pyrgilauda ruficollis. NCBI lineage: Eukaryota > Metazoa > Chordata > Aves > Passeriformes > Passeridae > Pyrgilauda > Pyrgilauda ruficollis. The sequence goes on from NW_024513811.1 coordinate 748, forward strand.
GCCAGGAGGGGATGGAGAACACAGAGCCAGGCTCTTCACCGGGGGCCCTGGTGGGAGACAAAAGCCAGTGGGTGGAAGGGGAAAGAGGGGAGATCAGCCAGGACAGGAGGAGATGAAATGGGTCAGGCTGGTTTCAGCATTTCCTCAACACCAAAAGC
>NW_024513811.1:1265-5027 GCF_017590135.1 Pyrgilauda ruficollis
TGGGCACAGCTTTGTGGCTGCCCCAGCTTTGGGATGGGCCCTGGGCCTGGAGCAGGAGCAGCTCTTGAGGGCCCCAAGGCTGGGGCTCTTGTGCTGCCCTGGGCACATGGGATGGCAGCAGGGGCTGCAGAGCTCTCAGCACCTCAGCCAGAGGGGAGCAGGGCAGCCAGGGAGCCTCCTTTGGCCTTGGCCCAGCACCTTCCCCATGGCTGGGGCTGAGTCCTGTGGGAGCTGCAGCTGCTGCTGTGCCCTTGCCAGGGGCTGAGGCCGTGGGGCCATGGCCAGAGCAGCCTGGCCTGAGCAGAGCTGTGGGGCCAGAGCCGGCTGGGCTGGGCTGGGGAGAGGCCCTTGGTGCTGCCCAGAGCTCAGGGCAGCTGGCAGAGCTTGCAGGGAGCTGGGCTGGGCTCAGAGAGCCTGCCACAGAAACCATCCGTGTCCATGTCAGCCTGGCTGAGCGGCAGGGGCCAAGAAGAGCACCCCAGGGTCTGCAAGGTCTCTGTGTGGGAGCTGAGCTTGTGACCCCCGGGCTCTCCCAAGTGCTGGGGCTGCATCTCCAGCTCCAGAGGAGATGTGACAGATGGGAGCAGAGACAAATAATTCCTACTGGATTCTTCCTGGCGTTTGCTTATACAGGTGACCTGAATCCATATGCAGAGGGGGTGTTTTTTGTCAGATAACACTGGGAAAGTGATAAGAATAATATTTTTTAGCTGAAAATATTTCATGCATAATACACAATGGGAAAAAAAGGACACATATGATCAGAAGAGCATCTGAGTTTTTCAGAGAATGAGAGACTCATTGATGTTCCAGCAGTCAAATCTCTTAAAATACTTTCCTTGGGGCTTCCTTGAGACGAGAGGTGACCACTAGAGGCCAAGGCCAGTCAGAGCTCTCTGTCCTGGCAGCTTCTGTCTGGGAGAACCCTTGCATATTGGGAATTTTTCAGGGGGAATATAAATTTTGGCCGTGGGCACCTGGAATGATCAAGAGTTCTTTTCCATAGGAAGGAATGTACAGAGCCCCAGTTCTCCAGGGGCTGATGAGAGGAAGCCTTCAACACTCCAAGATCAGCTGGACCTGTCAGGAGGCCCCCGGGAGGCCAAACCAGCCAGACCTATTCCATGTTCCCTTGGTTCCATGGCACTCTGCTGTGTCACAATGTTCTCCTTGCTTCTGAAGTGTCACAATGGCCCCGTGCTTCCATGAGGCCCTGCAGGGTCACAAGGGCCCTTCGGTCCTGTGGGGCCCCTCAGTGTCACAATGGTCTCCATGATTCCATGGGGCCTTGCAGTGCCACAACGCTCTCCATGGATCCATGGTGCCCTGAAGGATCACAGCGGCCCTTTGGCTCCACGAGACCCCGAAATGCAACAATGGCCTCTTGGTTCCAATCACAGAGATGGCTGTGACATCAGAGGCCAGCTGTATGGCATGGCCTCTTGGTTCCACAAAGCCCTGCTGCTTCACACTGGCCCCTTGGGACCATGTGGCCCAACAAAGCCACAAAGATGTTGTGGTCTCACAGTGTCACATTGGTCCCTTGGATCCATGGTGCTCTGCAGTGTCACAATGGCCCCTTGGTTCCATGAGGCCCTGAAGTGTCACCATGGTTGCACAGGAAGCAAAGCACGGAGCCCCAGTGTTTCAGGGGCTGATGCATGGCAGTCACCAGAGGCCAAGGCCAGCCTGGTCTGTCTGTTCTGGCAGCTTTCATCTGGGAGCAACAGAATAAACATCTTGGATTCCATATCTCAGATATACGGAATTTTGGGGGCAGAACCCCGATTTCAGCCCATGAGCCCCTGGATGAGAAGGCCAGTTCTTTCCCTGAGGAAGGAAAGCACAGAGCCCCAGTGATTCCAGGGCAGATTCGAGGTGACCACTAGAGGCCAAGTAGAGCCAGGCCTGTCTGTCCTGGCAGCTTTTGTCTGGGAGAAACCCTTGCATATAGGGGATTTTGGAGAAGTACCAATTGTGGCCATGGGTGCCTGTGCAGGAAGGATTGTTCCTTTCCATGGAAGGAGAGCACAGAGCCCCAGTGTTTGAAGGCAGGTGAGAGCCAGCTCTCAGGAAGTCAAGGTCAGACAGACCTTTTGGTAATGGCAGCTTTTGTCTGGGAGCAATCCCTGGATCCTGGGAATTTTGAAGGGGGAATCCCATTTTGGCCATGGATGCTTGAATGAGAAGGGCAGTTCTTTTCCATTTGAAGGAAAGCCCAGAGCCCTGGTGTTTCAGGGGTACATGAGAAGAGACCCTGTGTCACAGTGGCCCCCTTGGCTCCACATGGCCACGCTGTGTCACAATGGCTCATGGTTCCATGAAGTCACAGATTTTAACAATGGACCCTTGGCTCCACGAGTCGTTGCTCTGTCACAATGGATTTCTGGTTCCATGAGCTTTCACACTGCCAACAGCAGTCTCCTTGGTTCTCCAGTGTCACCATGGCCCCTTTGTTCAATGAGGTTCTGTAGTATAACATGGTCACCTTGGTTCCATGAAGTTCTGCAGTGTCACAATGGGCCCATGTTTCCACGAGGCCTTGCTGTGTCACAATGGCCCCTTGGTTCCAAGAGATTTCTCAGTATCACAAAGGTCTCCTGGGATCCGCAGTATCACAATGGACCATTGGTTCAATGTGGCCCCAATGTGCCAAAATGGATTTGGGTTCCATGGGGTTCTGCTGTGTCACAATGGACCCTCTGTTCCATGAGTTTGCACAGTGTCACAGTTGACTCCTTGGTTCTGTGAGGCCTCGCTGTCACCAAATCTCCAAAATATCAGAATAAGGATCCTTAACACTCATTTGCTATTTAAGAGGGTATCATTTATTCAGGACTGAGGTTTAGTGAAGGATAACTTCTAACCTTATGTGGACATGTAATTCTACCAGTGTGTTGCTTATATAGAGTTCCTAAATTTACAATTTACCCATTTCAATAAAACCCACCCCAAGTTCCCAGATTCATTCCTTCTTTTTTTCTATCACTGCATTCTTGAGGCAGATGTCTTCTTCTTCTCTTCCAACCATCCTTGGAAAAAGCATCCTGGGAAAGCAGCCCCTGCGTCAGAATTGTCTCCATTGTTCCATGAGGCCCCACAAAGTCACTATTGTACCCTTGGTTCCACAGGACCCCACAGTGTAACAATGGACTCTTGGTTCCATGAGGTTCCTCAGTCACAATGGTCTCCTTGGATTCACAGTGTCACAGTGGCCCCTTGGCTCCACGTGGCCACGCTGTGTCACAATGGCTCATGGTTCCATGAGGCCAGCCAGTTTAACAATGGACCCATGGTTCCATGAGGCCTTGCTGTGCCACAATGGCCCCTTGGTTCCAAGAGGTTTCTCAGTGTCACAGTGGTCTCCTTGGATCTGCAGTATCACAATGGACCATTGGTTCAATGTAATTTCTGAGGAGACTTTTCATGAGCTCCTTCAGGGCAGGGGTTTCCTGCTTGGGTATGTCACAATGGACCCTCTGTTCCATGACTTTGCAGAGTGTCACAGCTGACTTCTTGGTTCTGTGAGGCCTCGCTGTCACCAAATCTCTGAAATATTAGAATAAGATTCCTTAGCACTAATTTTCTATTTAAGAGAGGATCATTTTTTAAGGCCTGAGATCTAGTGAGGGATAACCTCTAACCTTATGTGGACATGTAATTCTACCAATGTGTTGCTTACGTACAGTCACTAAATGTCTATTACAATTTACCCATCACCATAAAACCCACATGAAGTTCCCAGATTCAGTCCTTGCTTTT
>NW_024513812.1:0-411 GCF_017590135.1 Pyrgilauda ruficollis
ATTCCTGCGATTTTGGGCAATTTGGGGATTTTGGGAATTTTTTTCCGAATTTTTCGGGCTTTTTTGGGGCGTTTTTTGGTGAATTTTGGGGTTTTTTGGGGGTTTTTTTGGGGTTTTTTGGTGGATTTTTGGTCCTTTTTCACACAAGCCCAATGGCTTCTCCAGCAGGAATTTGGGGCAAATTCTCCCAATTTTGGGCAATTTGGGGATTTTTTGGGATGGTTTTTGGGTTTTTTAAGGGAAAACCAGCTGAAAAGTGGGGGGAAAAAACAGGAAAAAAATAGCAAAAAATGTTGGAGGAAAAAAATGAAAAAATGAGGGAAAAAAGCTTAAAAATCAGGGAAAAAATGGATTTAAAAATGGGGAAAATATGCTGGAAAAATAGGGGAAAATGGGTAAAAAATGGGTAAA
>NW_024513813.1:0-411 GCF_017590135.1 Pyrgilauda ruficollis
TTTTTTTTTTTTTTTTGCTTAAATATCAGTCTTTTTAATGAAGAAAATAAAAAATGACAGTACTATTGCAGTGCTGCACCATTTCCCTTGCTGGTTTCCTTAGGATATTAATGTCCAGTTTATGAAATGGGTTTAGGTAGAATCCTGTAACACCTTTGCTGGCATGCAGTACACAGATTAATAAAAATATCTAACAGGCGTTTATACTAGTTATTCACTTACACAGTCAAATATTTATGTTTTAAAACAAAAGCAATGCAAATTCCTCTTCATGAGTTAAGATCTTGGTAGCAACATATATTTCAAAGACAATAAAATATTTCATCAGAACAGTGCAAGAGTTCATACTGCTGATACAAATAAAGCAGGAGCGTAAGAGGGAGGTAATCTTTGTAATGGGTCCAGAACAGT
>NW_024513814.1:0-411 GCF_017590135.1 Pyrgilauda ruficollis
GTGTGGAACAATGGAACCAGAAACACTTTCAAAAGGAAGCAATAAATATTCAATTCCACTGAAATATGGGAAAATACTCAAACAAAGTTAAGTATTTTCAGGAGCTGTGAAAGGCTTACAAAATTCCCATGACAATATTAGAATATCACTAGCTCTCCAATAGTAAAATCTTCAGAGCAGCTTAAGTTAATTGCCCTAGCTAAACAAATCTTTGACGAGAGAAAAGGCCTCCTGAATTAAAATACATTCACTAATTGTCACAAGCCTATGAGTAAGCTGATTTACTGGGCCAAATTGTCACCTTGAAAACTGAAGCAAGAAATGTAATTCTGTAGAGTGTCCAGCATGAATGGACACTTCAGGGCATGATTACAGCACAGTAAAGGGCAATGCACTGGATACCCCTGAATG
>NW_024513815.1:0-411 GCF_017590135.1 Pyrgilauda ruficollis
AACAAAAACAAAAAAAAAATTAAAAACCCAGTCCAGAAACTACCTTTTAAAACTGAATTTTGTAAAGAACTAGGCTGAGGAAGTTTTGCCTGTTTTAAGGAACATTGCAACTGTATCAATTACTTAAAACCTGAGAACTTGTTCACCTTTAAAAACATTTATCATTTACCTTGAATCACTTGTTCCATTCTGATAGCCTCCTTCATATAGAAAATATAGCATGAGATGTCAGTTTAAATGCCAGTCTAACAGTGCTCTATCTTCTATGTGAAAGGAAGTATTCTGTACATTTTTCCATGTTTGACATCATGGTGTTTTGAATAACCATGTTCCATATTCATATCAATTTTTTGTTTTTGTTTTCAATTTATGCACAGCACTTGCTCTGAAATTTGGGGACTGAGTACACCA
>NW_024513816.1:0-411 GCF_017590135.1 Pyrgilauda ruficollis
CCCTTCCCGCCCTTTTTCCCGCCCCTCTTCCCGCCCTTTTCCCCGCCCCCCTTCCCGCCCTTTTCCGCCGCCCGCCGCCGCCGCCGTGAGGAGGATGAGGAGCGGCACGACGTGGAGGCAGAAATGCACCGAGGCCCAGAAGCGCAGCGTGGCCGCCGCCTCTCGCAGCACGAAGCCCATGCTCAGGTACTCGAACGCCCTCATCTTGAGGAACCACTGCGCCGCCCTGAGCGCCGAGCCCTTCCAGCCCCCCAGCTGCTCCAGGGGCACCCCGAAATGTCCCCTCAGGGCCGCCTCGGCCGCCGCCTCGGCCGCCAGCCACAGCGGCACGGTGAGGAAGGACAGGTACTGCCCGCCGTGCAGCCCGTGCCAGTAGGCTGAGGCCAGCATGGTCCAGGCGTTCCTGGGAAA
>NW_024513817.1:0-411 GCF_017590135.1 Pyrgilauda ruficollis
GGGGGAAAATTCGGGATTGGGGAAAAAATCGGGATTGGGGAGAAAATTGGGGAGAAAAATGGGGATTTGGGGTAAAAAATGGTGATTGGGGGAAAATGGGGATTTGGGGAAAAAAATCGGGATTTAGGGAAAAATGGGATGAGGGGGAATTGGGATTTGGGGGAGAAAAATGGGGATTGGGGTAAAAAACGGGGATTTGGGGTAAAAAACGGGGATTTGGGGAAAATCGGGGCTGAGGGGAAAAAAATCGGGGTTTGGGGGGAAAATGGGATTGGGGTAAAAAATGGGGATTTGGGAAAAAGGGGATTTGGGGAGAAAAAATCGGGATTGGGGGAAAAATTCGGGATTGGGGGATTTAATTTTAATTTCTCCTATTTCATTTTAATTTCTTCCCTTTAATTTTAATTTTAA
>NW_024513818.1:0-411 GCF_017590135.1 Pyrgilauda ruficollis
GGGAATTCTGGAATTTGGGATCCCAAAGATTGGGGAGGAAGAAATTTGGCGTCCTGAAAGTTGGGATCCCAAAAATTGGGGAATTCTGGAATTCGGGATTTTGAAATTTGGTGTGGAAGAAATTTGGGATCCCAAAATTTGGGATGCTAAAAAGTTGGGATCATGAAATAAAGGGATCCCAAAAAATTGGGAAATTCTGAAATTTGGGATCCCAAAATTTGGGGAGGAAAAAAATTGGGATCCTGAAATTCGGGGAATTCTGAAATTCGGGATCAAAAAAATTTGGGGAATTCTGGAATTTGGGATCCTCAAATTTAGGGAATTCTGGAATTTGGGGAATTCTGGAATTCGGGATCTCAAAATTTGGGATCCCAAAAATTTGGCAATTCTGGAATTTGGGGAATTCTGGAA
>NW_024513819.1:0-411 GCF_017590135.1 Pyrgilauda ruficollis
TTTTTTTTCAAAGACAAAATCTGTAACTATTATTTTTTCTAGAAAGACATGCAAGAAGGTCATATTAGGTAGAGCAAGGTATTTTACAAAACACTATTTTTTAGCTAGATGGTGTTCATGGTAGAGGATATAACTTCTAGCTAGAGATGTATATTTCTCTGCAGTGTCATGCTCATTGGACTAATCTGCAAATTAAAAAATTACATTTTTGTCTTGTTAATTCAGCTTACTAAGGAAATTAAAGGTTAATTAACTCTTATGCTTTTGAAGATGAATGCTTTAAATCAATGTGGGTATTAGCTGTCTCACCTGAAGGTTTCTGACAAAATAATACTCAATATTGGGTAAAAATGTTGTTGAAATTTGCTTGTGATTTTTTGTACCCTGATCATCTGCTCTTGATCAGAACAT
>NW_024513820.1:0-411 GCF_017590135.1 Pyrgilauda ruficollis
GAGGAAGGGAGGAAAGGAAGGAAGGAAAGCTGCCTTTGCGACGGCAGTGGGTTTCAGAATAGACAACAAAGATGAGCTAAACAGTTATTCACAGGGCATAAAATAATTTTTTACAACAGCTTTAAACACGTTGGGCTCTAACGCGAGGGAACGGTCGCTGAGCAGCTGAAGACGGCGCTGATTACCCGACAGAACAGCGATCGGGCGGGCATTATCGCTCCGGGCAGCGCAGCCGCCGGGGCCGCGCGGTCATTGCCCGGCTGTTCGATGAGGCTGTTCGGTCTCCACGCCGGGACCCCGCCCGGCGGGAGAGGCCCGACGCGGCGAATGGAGGGGGGCGCCGCTGCCTCCGGGTGCAGCCGCTGGCTGCCGGCGGGGCCAGAGGACCGGCGGTGGGGCCGGCCTGGCTGA
>NW_024513821.1:0-411 GCF_017590135.1 Pyrgilauda ruficollis
ACAACTCAGGACTGAACTATCAGGGAAACCAAATGGGGTATAAGGAATAAACCATTGCAAACTTATCAAGGAATATTACAGAAGAGCAAACTGTAAAATAACAGACTGCCACACAGTATAGGTGGGTTACAGGTCCTTGTCCAAAGATGAGCTCCAGAATCTCTTGCAAAAATCTGGAAAAACAATCCAATGAAGTTGTCATCTAAGTCTTTTAATTTCCCTTACTGGTATAGTTTATTTCCCCCAAGTTTATCTTAGAGGACAGATTTTAGCTATTGAGTTGCTCTGAGATATTTAAAAGAAACATACTAATCTTACTGAGTAATACTATATATAAACAGTATAACATAAAAAATATATGTTAAGCCTATAATCACCCAGCACCCATTGGAAGTGCATTCTTTGTATAAT
>NW_024513822.1:0-10245 GCF_017590135.1 Pyrgilauda ruficollis
TTGAAGAAACTTTAAAAAATCAATCCTAAAAAAAATGTGGAGGCAGTGAACTTCAAGGGTATTGACTTAGTAAGATACAGCTGATCCAGGTTTTGAAAAATTTTTGAATAATTTTCAAACCACGTGTGCCAGGGAAGACTCATGCAGACAAGATGCACTCTCTTGTCATCCATTGGAGATGAGTGGAGAAATATTAATAAATAATAAATAACAGCTCTATTTTCTGCCACTGACCAAAGTGAGTTTTTAACCTCTCATGTTTGCTGTATGTAAATGCACATTCATGGGATAAGACCATGACCTGTCTAAATAATTCACAACACAATCCTCACCCTTTCTATAATTTCATCATTTCAGGGTACATGGGACAGGGGAGGAAAAGAAATGAAATGTGACCATGGCAGCGAGTTAATGGGGGGAGTTCTGGGGCACAGATATGCAAGGAACTCAAGATGAATTCAGCACCTTGGGCAAGAGTCCTCTTAAAGCATGAAATGTATCTCCTGAACTATCTGTGGCCTTAGTTACCCCAGGAAAAATGGGGTACTCTGAAATTCCAGCTGCTGCCTGCTTATTTAGACCATTACAAGTCCAATTCCAAATGAAATGGAATATAACTGCGTATTTTAAGAAGCACTTTCTCAAGCAAGGAGAAAACATCCCTCCCAATAACAAGACAAAGAAGCCCTGATTGTGGGAATCTATAGGATTAGAGGATTTTAGGAAAGTTGGGAAAAAGAAAGGCCTCAGACAGTAAGGATAGTGAAATGCTAAAGCAGCAGAAAAGATATATCGGCAGTAGCTAAGACATGAGAAATAAAACAATAAAGCTGTGTAGTTTGGCTTTCTAAGTAGAAAAAGGTATATTTTAGTAAATATTTAGATGGTCAAATATGAATGCGGCTCTGAGCATTGTCTTTTATAAACAAACCATTGTATGAGAGAAAAGCTGCTATTGTTTTAACCGAGGCTACATGTGCTTCATGTAGTTGGATAGAAATACTGTCAATATGCTTTTTCTCTATGTGATTGGCTGAAACTTGGTCTGAGATTGTCTTATAGTATGTTGTAACATTAAGTTTCCTTGGCCTGCTGTCTGGATAGCGAGCTGCTCGCATCGATCCATTGCCACAGCCATGTAATGAGACTGATGCTTCTTAAATAAACAGCTCAGGACGCTATTCAGGTGTGGTCCTGTTCCGTTCGTGTCTGTATATAAACAGCCGGCGTCACTGATGAACAAATTTCCGTCTTTTTAGACATGGACTGTGAAGCACTAAAGTACAGCAGTGGACATCCTCCATGTGCCCAGGTATGAAGAGAGATCTCTGCACCCTGAGGCAGAGCCATGTGGTGGTTGCACGCAGCATCCTTGCCTCACGCCAGCCAAGCCTCAAACCAGGAGAAACTAGTTCCAAGTGAAGAAAGAAGCGCTTGGGCTGATGACTCTCGGGGATGACAACAGCCAGAGGCAAGAAGGGGTGATGGCACAGCATGGCCCACGTGGAGATGGGTCCTGGGCTCTCCAGAGTCATTACAGGGTTCCTCTGTACCCCACTCTGTTGTACCCCTGGTACTCTGCTGGGACAGCAACTCCAGCTCCTTCCTGAGATCACTCCCACCAGGCGCCAAAGCCACCCCCCAGCTGTGCCGGTGTCCCCAGGGCAGGAGCAGCCCCAGGAGTTGAATGACCTGAAACATCAGGGATTTTGTGGGAGAAGATAGGAGAGACAAAATCTGTTTCATTCTTTAAGTTTTCTGGAATAATTCTGCAAGTTTGCAAAGTGCACAGAGATGCAGTCACTAGAATGAGGCCGTTACTCACATCTGGCCTCCCTAAGCCTTTGCCTCAGAGTTTTCATACAGTTTGTACGTGAGGGATAAATGCAAGATTTGTCTAATTAGTAAGGGTAAAGGTTCACCTAGGGTTGGATGTGTGGGGATCTCTGCAGTCCCAGAAGGCATGCTGAGACCAATTTCTTTGGTTTCATTTCCTCACAGCAAAAAATAAAGGAAAAAAAATGATGAGGCTCTTTCTGTGCCACGCTGTGGCACCTCTGCCCTCTCAGCATTTGCCTTGACCCCTTTGCTGCTTTTCCCTGAGCCCTGATCCCCATCCTCAGCCAAGGGCCCCTGGAGCCCTTTCCAGGGCTGCAGGAAAAGCTTCCTCAGCCATGACCACAGAAGAGTTTCTGGAAGAGTTTACAGTCTCTTGCTGTCTCTTAGATAGAATTGGTATGGACCAACTTGGAGCTGTAGAGGAACAAATTTTCAGGGACTATTCCTCTTCAAATTTATTTTGTTCTAACCCAGAAGGAAGACAAAGAGGAGGTTCTCTGCAGGTGCTAAGTTATGCTTGCAATTAGTGTAATAGTAGTCATTAAGTTGGGGGAAGCAACAAGAGCAGTGCAGTGAACATTTCATGCAACACAAGTTAGGACCCAGCCCAAAAGATCCCAGAGTTGATGCAGTTTCACAGCTTGGTTTTGCCCAGGAAGTTTGTCTTATTTTCTTTTTCCAGGAATGCTCCCACCTCCCTGCTGAAGATCAGCAGAACCAGTCTGGGAGCAGAGCAGCTGCCACCAGTTTTAAATCGAGATGTGATGATAATTGTTCACTTAGGCTCTGTCACCTTTGGCATAGATACAAGAGGCTTTTCCTTCCTTTTCATAACGGGTATGTAGTGGGTCAAATTTTCTCTTTCCTTTTTACAGAAACCTTCCTAGAGTTGAGATGGAGCTGTGGAAGAACCAATGCAATTTTGAATTGCCACAGTTTCTTCTATTGACAATTTACTAATGTTGGTGACTTGTCTGTATTCTCATCACAAGTGACATGTTGCAAGACAGGAGTCAAAGAACTTCATTTTATTTCTTTAATTAAGAAACAAAAAAAAAAGTGGTGTAGGAAAACTCCTATGGATGTATAATTTTTCTCAACATAACCTTCTACGTATTTGAAATCATGTTAACCTTCCCAGCTCTGCCTTGGGAGGTTTTAGAATTATTACAGTCTGACTACATTTTTCACATTTCATAATAAGGAACTAAAGAATCCTAATAGCAAACAAAAAAAGTCCCATGAGGAATGGTTCTCTTCACCTTCCTCAACTTCTTTTTCTTGCATCACTGTCACCCCAGCAGCAGTGCCATGGCGGCAGTGAGTCTGAGAGGTGGCAGCTCTCTGGCCCACGCGGTGCTGCTGGCAGAGCCGGCTGCTGCCTACTCGAGGCTCAGGCAGGCCCCTGAGCTGCCGAGCTGCACGGCCAGAGCCATCTCGATGCTGCAGTGCAGGCCAGAGGCGCCGCGCAGCCGGAAGCTGCAGGACTTGCCGGAGGGCAGCGCCGTCAGCTGGAAGTGGCGCGACTGCGGCAGACGCAGCCAGGCCGACAGCACCAACATCTGCACCCAGCAGGTGACTTTCTGCAGGTCCAAGCAGGAGCCCGTGCAGAGGGTGTCCAGCAGGTACCACTCCTGATCCGTGGGCAGCTGGCCACCAGCGGCGTGCAGGAAGCACGTGTGCCCCAGCAGCTGCTCCCCGGAGCACAGGCACTCCAGCGCCACACGGATGCGCCTGGCTGGCGGCCGCTTCGTGCTCTCCGGGCTGAAGGAGTGGCCGGGGGGTGGCCGCAGGATGACCAGCGTGCGGTAGGTGCTGTTGTTATCCTGGACGCTGCAGGCTGCAGGGCTGGTGTCCGTCCCGGCAGCTGGGTGCAGCTCCGGCATGAAGCTCCTCCGGGAGAGCGCTCGGCACTCACCAAGGAGCTCGTCCACCAGCTGCTGCAGCACCTTGGTGCTGGGCAGGCCCTGCTGCAGAATCACAGAATCACACAACAGCTGGGCTTGGCAGTGACCTTTAAGGACCATCCCGTGTGACCCCACAGCAATGAGCAGGGACATTCCCAACGAGATCAGGTTGCTGACAGCCCACTCCAGCCTTATCCTGGATGTGCCCATTGGTGATGGGTTGGGCACAGCCAAAGTGCTGCCACCCCTGTCTGCACCCTTGACTTTCTCATGCTCACTGACCTTCTGCTTGCTGCTGAACTTCATCTTGACAATCTTCATCTTGCTCATGGATTCCTCCTGCGTGCTGTGTCTCGCAGAGCCACGCTTCCATCTCCTGACCAGCCAGAAGGCCAGAGAGAGCAGAACAGCCTCAGTGAGCCAAGGCAGCCACAGCAGCTGCTGTGCAAAAAGGAACAGTTTTTCCACAATGCAATTGTTGTCACCCACCTCCTGCAGGAGCCGAGTCATCTCCTGATGCAGAAACTCCTCATGCTCCCGCATCTGCTTGACCGCATCCTTATCAATTTTCATGTCTGCTTTCAACCCACTGGGGGTGAATAACAGGGCCAGGATGAAGGCCAGTGTTGGAGACATGGCCTGGTGGGAGAAAGGGGACTCAGCTTGTCTGGCGGGGAGGGAGCAGGGGGCTGGTGACCCCTGGAATCTCCCCAGAGACTCTCTGGGCACCTGCCACATTGACAGCCCCAAGCCACTCTTCCCCCATCCCTGAGGACAGTGCCCTGCCCTGCAGGTCCCAGCTCTCACTCTGGCTTTAAATCCCCAGGTCATCTTTCCCAGCCCCCATCCAGCCCAGCATTTCCCCTGCATGTGCACTCACTGGCTGCCAGAATCCAACTGCCCAGTGCTGCTCCTGACACAGATGCCAGCGTGACCTCTCCTCTGTGATGTCACAGCCAGCAGAACCATGTCACTCAGCTGCCAAGCTGGCCGTGCCCCTGCTCACAGCTCCCACTGTGACCCCTGCCCTGGCATGTCACAGCCCCCAGAGCCACACCTGCCAGGCCACCAGCCCCAGCCTTGGTCCCCACTGCCGGCCTCAGTGCCTCCTGGCATCCTCACCCTGAGGGCAAAGGCAGCCTCAGGAGCCCCCAGGGAGCTCTGGATCCAGGCTGCAGACACCCTAAAGCCATCACTGAAAGGGACATGGATGGGGACTGCAGCTGGATCTTCCAGTGCTCACCACCCCTGACTGTGCTCTAGGTGAACCCAAACCTCCGCTGCAGCAACTTCAGAAGTGTACAAGACTTTGCGTTCTATATGTGTGAATTTCATGTAAAGATGTATACCAATGTTCAATCACTCAAACACACGCAAGTCATCTGATTTTAAAAGAAAAAAAAAAAAAAACACTGCTCTGTTGCTTTGATATTTCTGTATTCCTTTGTCTTCATCTCTCATGCTTAAATATTTTCTTCCATTTGTTAACATCCTTCCTTGACACTCACTCCCATCGCTTTGGTCCGTCTGGTGTATCATAAGTGAGAGTATCCATGGGAACAAGTATGTCACCTTCCATGGGATGATTATACTCCTCAAGGATGTGGCTCATGGAGGCCACAAAGCGGGCGTTGCTGCGCTGCAGCCCCTCCTGCACCGCTGCACTGAACTGCATGGCGCGGAGCCGCTCCCGCCACCGGCCGCCCCCTGCTCTGCACACGAATAAGACTCCTTGTCCTATATGTGTGAATTTCATGCAAAGATATATACCAATGTTCAATTGCTCAAACACAAGGAAGTCATCTGATAAAATAAAAATAAATAAATTAAACAAAAAAAAAGGCATGGCTTCTTTTATAGATTTTTCTTGTGAGCTTTTAAGAATGCTTTCAGTTTTCAAAATTCTGTTATATTGTAACAGCACAACTGTGTCTCCTTTTCATAAGGATAGTTAGAAGATCCCAGTAAATTTGTCATAAGAATAATGAGTCTTTAAAGCCATTGAAAAGCAGAGAGGTAAAACCCTCTAACAGCCTTACTAAAAGGATGTGTAACTAAATATAATTTTGTCTCTCTATGTACTCTAGACGTAACAAATCCGTGAACTGGAATTTGCCAATACTCAGTCTTTACTAAATCTTGCAGCCTATCACAATTTAATTTTTTCTTGCTGATGTATTCTATTTACAGGTTGTTCTCTGAGAAATTACCTCCAAGGGAGCCCTGCTCTCCCATGCAGCCTCTTGGAAACCTTACCAGCAAATAAATGGTGCCGTGGCAGAAACACCCTGTGACTTGGGGAAGCCTGCTCTGCTAGCACCTCACATTACCATAATTCGTGACAAAAAAATTAAGCACACAAATTTGTCCATCAGTTTAAATCTGGCTGCAGAAACAACATTGATTTTTGAGGCAGAAAAATGAAAATAGCAGCCTCAGTATTGGTCCCTGGGGTTACTGCTGCAAAAACTTTAAAAAAAAAATGCTAAGAGAATTGAAAGTGTTCGCTCAGTAAGCAAACCAGTGCTACCTGCTAAGCACCGAGTGAGCTGCTACCAAATGCTAATAACACCAAGCATGTAACACTCTAAATCCAGCAGCAATAGACTTTTCGCTGCTCGCCCATGGACACAGCTGCCACGACTTTGAAAGGAGCTACTGCTTCAAATTTCTTCACACCCAACATCCATCCACGTAAACATCCAGAGCTGAGGCAGCAAGTAAAGGACTTAAAAGTTGAGCAGAACTCAGATGGCATCAATGAACTTTTCGGACAATGGGGGTTGACAGGATAGGTTTCATCATTTGTTAGAGAAATTTTTCAGGTTGTGATCATTGTTTTTACTCATGTTTCCCTGTTTAGTTAAGTGTCTGCAGAGGTCCACTGGGAAAGTCTTCAAAGTAATACAAAACAGGAGAGTTGTGGAATCCTCTGACTCCTCCCCCTCAAGGAAGATTCTATCATAGAGTTTTCCCCACCTAGGCTGATAGAGAAGACTTAACCCCTGACGCTCTGCAGCACTGCTGCCAATCCACATCAGATTGCCTCCCCCATTGGCCAGCTGACACCGCCCACCCCAATTCTTCATCCCTCATCCCCCTGCAGGTTGCTGCCCTTGGCCCTGCCCTTTGCCCGCCCCTGTGCCCTCAGGCCATCGCTCACTGACCCCACACTTAAGTCCTGCAGAGCACATGGTTTGGTCTTTTGTCTCTGGTCCCTCTGCCGTGCTGGATGCAATAAAAGCCTTGCTGGAATATGTCATGCAAAGACCCTTCCTGTCTTTCCTGCGCTCAGCTGTCTGTGGCGTGTGCGTGTGCATGGACTGGAAATGGCTGTTCTCGTGGCCTTCCTCTGAGCGGCTTCTGAAGGAGACGCCTCAAAGAAGGTTGCAGCATTTCTACCACCCTGCAATGCTGCAGCACTAAACAAATACACAAAAATCAACTTAGGTTTAAAAAATGAAATTTTTTATAAATTTCTACACTGGTGCTGCCAATATACAAATATCAATTTAAGGTTACAAATGTATTGTTACTATCATGCAATGTAAATATTTACAAATATCAAATACAGTTAAAAAAACCTAATGTACTGAAACCCTCTACAAATACTCACTATAAACAAATATAAATTGAAGTTTAGCAATTACATTTATTACATATCACTACAAATGTGCAGCCTATATACAAACACAGGAATATCAATGTTCCGCTTTAAATAACCCCAGGCCTAGAACTAAATTAATACAATTTCATAATTTCATAATTTTCACATAATTTTCACAATTTCATACAAATCCAGATGCATTTCAATACAAGTGAATACACAACCATAACAATGTACAGTGTAAATATATATTGTGTTACATATAACAAGGCACATACATAAAAATCCCATCTATAAATACAAATATCAATGTACCAATATAAAAATCCATCTAACTTCAACAGTACAACTATACAGCTGTACAACTGTGCACATATATGAATATAACAAAGCAGGGACATAAAGTGAACACAGACATATAAATGCAACTAGATATATAGGTACACGCACACATAACTGCATATATATTTATATATTTACGTGTGTGTGTATATATATATATATATACACATATATATACACACACATAGCATACATCTATAAACATTACTAGATACACATTCATAATATGCCTATACAAATATCAGTCTACTTATATAAATATCCCTACACTTGTAACTATGCAAGTCTAACTCTACCTGTCCATAAACAGAACTAGATCAGGAGGGGGCAGTATCATTCTCTGCACTGCAACACCCTGAGCATCTTCTGCTCACTGTGGCAGCTTACAGATCATCCTCCCAGCCAAGGCTGAGTGCAGCCACCACAACTCGCAGCACCTTCCCACACAGCAAGAACTGGAACAAGAGTGATGGCTTCCACCAACTGCTGCGTGTTCTAACACTGCCGCCTCGCAGCTGCTGAGAGCCTCAATTTCCGTGTTGCAGTGTGTTAGTTTATTGAGTTGAATGTTCCATTACCTTGGGGTATGTTCAGGTGTTCCCTGAGTTATTACACTTAGTTTCTCCCCTACTGTCCTACTGTCTCTCAAGGAATCCCCTCCCTCCTTCCCAGATTTTTCCCAGTCTGTCAAAACAACCCAGCTCCTTTGCCCTGTCCATCAGCCCAAACCCTGTCCTTTGTTCCAGAAAGTTCCCTGTCCCTCACCCTGAGATCCAATCGCTATCCCAACCCTCTCTCCTCCCCTTGTTCTAATTTGTTGTAGCCCTCAAAACCACGCCCCGAGACTCGCTTATTGGTTACTACATGGTGTCCACTTGCTGTTTGGAGAGATTTTAAAAACCCGTGCACGGGGGTGCTAGGGGCTTTTTTTTTTGCTTGTGTTCCCGTTTGATAGTTTTCTCCTGTATACTCCTGCCTCTCCTAATAAATTTGCTAGACTTTGCAGCGCAGAAGAGCCTTGTCTGTCTCCTTCACTTGGTGCTCGTGGCTCCTCCAGGGGTCTCTACTGCTGGGCGACTGGCTTAGAGGTTCTGGCTCAAGCAAAACCCCAGTCTGGCCAGTTCCCTGCTCTCGCCATTGCTCCTGGAGCATCACAGAACTAGCCAGGGCTCCAGAGGACAGTGGCAGTGAGCCATGCCCTGGCATGTGACAGCCCCCAGAGCCACACCTGCCAGGCCACCAGCCCCAGCCTTGGTCCCTACTGCCGGCCTCAGTGGCTCCTGGCATACTCACCCTGAGGGCAAAGGCAGCCTCAGGAGCCCCCAGGGCGCTCTGGATCCAGGCTGCAGACACCCTAAAACCATCACTGAAAGGGACATGGATGGGGACTGCAGCTGGATCTTCCAGTGCTCACCACCCCTGACGGTGCTCTAGGTGAACCCAAACCTCAGCTGCTGCACCTTGAGCACATTGACCCTTCTTGCCCATGCTGGAACGTGGTGTTCCCGCATCATACACAAACCCTTTGCAGGGAGTGACCGGCTCCCAGCTGAACTGCTACCCTGGCCTTACTTTCTGTTTCCCAGCAATTAATTTAATGGATACACTCAAGAGAATCCCAGTACATCATTTGCTTCTCAGGAGCTCTTAGGCAAAAAACCTCCACTCATCACTAGTTTGTGCACAGAGAAGGAGGTGCTGACAATCATAAGGCACAGGCAAGGCTCTGACACAAGAGCTCCTGAGCCATAGGGTTCCATGCATTGCTGTTCCTAGCTGTTTTGCTCATATTTTATAGCCAGTTCTGGATGGAGACTGCTGTTGACAGGGTAGGAAAATTTGGAGAAATGAAGGTGTAGGAGACAACCAAAACCAAGAGGGAAGACACTTAGAAATACAGAGCAAAACAGAAGACTTTGGAGATGGCTCAATAGAAAATGCCACCAGCAGCGCCCGGAGCTGCTCACTGCCGCCACAGGGGCTTCTCAGTGCCCTGCTGGTTTGTGTCTGAAATTTCAGCAATTTTGGTGATGTTCTGTGTGATTTATCAGTTTCACTGACTCTGAAAACAGCAGAGATGTGCCCACAATACCTTATCCATCCATTTGGGGATGTTATAAGTTCAGATTCTCTGAGGCTTTAGCTTTTTAGATCTCTAGACAATGCATCCAGGAATCTAAATGGCTTTCAGAAATTAAACTTTGCTCCTTTTTTCCTCAGACTGGTGCACTGGTGTGCACCAGAAAACTTCAGTGAAGGGATTCCACTCTAATACAACTCCAAGCTGAATCTCTCAGCTGTGTTTACACTGGTGCTTTGTGTGTCTCTTCTGCACAGTGCAATTTTAAAACCTTCATTCCTTTTTATCTCTGCCCTTCTTTTTTAGTTTTAGCTTGCAAATGCATGCAGATGTATCAGAAATTATACATTTCATATCTGATACATAACTTCTTGTCTAGTAATTTCATTTTATTCCATTCTGATGTTATGCTAGCCTCATGTGGTTTATTCTAAGTGCACTCATGTTTTCTTGAATGTGGAAGTTTTATA
>NW_024513823.1:0-411 GCF_017590135.1 Pyrgilauda ruficollis
GGGATATTTTGGGAATTCTTGTGAATTTTTGAAAATTCCCGGGAATTTTTTTGAATTTTTGGCAATTTTGGGGAAATTTCAGAGTTTTTTAAGAATTTTCAGGCATTTTCAGGAATTCTTTGTCATTTTGGGTAATTTTTTTATTTTTTTGGGAATTCTTGGGAAATTTCGTGAATTTTTAGGAATTTTGGGGGCAATATTCAGAATTTTTGATTTGGTTTTTTTTTTAATTTTTTGGGGAATTTAGGGAATTTCGGGGAATCTTTTGGAACTTCCCTGAATCTTTGTGAGTTTTTGTGCATTATTTTGGAACCTTCAAGGAATTTAAGTGAATTTTTTGGGGATTTTGTTTTTGCGACTTTTCAGGAATTTTCGGCATTTTTCGGGGAATTTTGGGGGATTTTTTTGGGG
>NW_024513824.1:0-411 GCF_017590135.1 Pyrgilauda ruficollis
TGCACTGACCAGAGCATGATCAATGGAGTAACCAGAGCCTGATCAATGGAGTGATCAGAACCTGGTAATTCTCTCATCAGAACCTGATCAATGGACTGATGAGAACCTGGTAATTCACTGACCACAACCTGATCAATGCACTGACCAGAAGCTGATAATTCAATGTATTGATCAGAACCCGATCAATTCAGCTGCTGTTCATTGGATATGATCAATGTCCTATAGAACCCCACGAGTCTGTCCCTGCAGGAGAGGAGGGGTTTGCTCTGACCCCGATCCCTGAGGATCCACAGAGAGGCTTTGGTGTCACCCTGGAACCACTGGGAAGGGGAGGACACGTCGCTCCCTGCCTCAACATCCACCCCAAAACTGAAATGTTGTTATCTGCCTCAACACCCACCCCAAAACTGA
>NW_024513825.1:0-411 GCF_017590135.1 Pyrgilauda ruficollis
CAGTATAAACCAGTATAAACCAGTACATGGGGGCACCACAGGAACTGGGGGTCCCTCAGCAGCTCCAGCTCCGTCAGCTTCCGGGTCACGAGGCCGAAGGTGTCGGGGTCCAGACAGCGCCGCAGCTGCTCCCAGTACAGACCAGTGTAAACCAGTACAGACCAGTACAGACCAGTATGGACCAGTATAAACCAGTATAAACCAGTACAGACCAGTACAGACCAGTACAAACCAGTACAAACCAGTATAAACCAGTACAAACCAGTATGGACCAGTACAGACCAGTACAAACCAGTATAAACCAGTAAAGGCTCCCAGTATAAACCAGTAAAGCCATTTTCCCTCTTTTTTCCCATTTTTAACCCTTTAACTCCCTCCCAGTGCCCCCAGATCCCCTCCCAGTCCCTCCCA
>NW_024513826.1:0-411 GCF_017590135.1 Pyrgilauda ruficollis
GGGGTACCTAGCTGATGCTGATGATGGCAATGGGGGCCCCGTGCTGGGTATAAACTATCGTGAGGGGCTCCTGGGGGGTTTTGTGGATCCCGGGGATTTTTGGGGTCACAGTGGATTTTTGGGGGCTCCCAAAGGGGCGGATTAGGCGATCCCAGGGGGAACCCGAGGCTGTTTTGGGGTACCTGCCAGTGACAGAGATGGGACCCCCTGATGGTTATCAACCTTCTCAGGGGGGTCTGGAGTGTGTTGGGAGGTCCTGTGGGAATTCTGATGTCCTGAGAGGTTTTGGGGGTTCTGTATGGGGTTTTGCGGTCCTGGGGAGTTTTTGGAGGGCCCAGGGAGGGTTCTGGGGTCCCGGGGAGGTTGGGGTGTCCCGGGAGGGTTTGGCAATTCCTGGGACGGTTTGGGGGT
>NW_024513827.1:0-411 GCF_017590135.1 Pyrgilauda ruficollis
GGGACATGGGGGGGACATGGGGACACAATGGGGGACACCAGGGGACAATGGGTCATGGGGGGACACAATGGGGGACACCGGGGATGCGTGGGGACATGGGGACACAATGGGGACACAATGGGGGACACCGGGGGACACAGGGAGACACAATGGGGACATGGGGCGTGGGGACACCATGGGGGACACCATGGGGACATGGAGACACCATGGGGACACAATGGGGACACAATGGGGACGTGGGGACACACGGGGACATGGTGGGGGCACGGCATGGGGACACAATGAGGGACATGGGGACATGGCACACGGTCATGGGGACACAAAACAGCCATGGGAACGTGACACAAGTGTGGGGACAGCGGGACGATGTGTGGGGGACACTGCGGGGACACGGCGTGGCCATGGGGACAC
>NW_024513828.1:0-411 GCF_017590135.1 Pyrgilauda ruficollis
GACAGAGCTGTGTCACATTTTGCTCTGTGCCAATGCTCCTGCAGCCATCCCCGATTCCCTCAGCGTTCCCAGGGCAGGCACACAGAGCTCTCTGGCTGCCACCTGCTTACCAAACAACCAAATCTCACTGCCAAAAAGTGCTGCTGCTGAAAGATTCCAGTGCTGGAAGGCGCCAGGAGGACAGGAGGAACTGGACTGCCTAATTCAGAGGAAAAGCTCCTCGAGAGCTGTGTGTCAGGGCAAGCAGAGGCCAGGGGATGCTCTGCCTTGGGGTGACCCCTCAGCGAGCAGCTGAGTGAGGCTGCAGTACAAACCCCTCCTCTGCACTGCCAGCTGGGCTCCTGGCACTCACACTCAGGGGGTGGGATGCAGGGGGGTCATTCTCCATCCCAGGCCTGCTTCACACCCCCC
>NW_024513829.1:0-411 GCF_017590135.1 Pyrgilauda ruficollis
TTCCGAGGAAGGAATTCCATTATTCCGTGTGGAGGAGCTGAATGGAGCAGCAGGCAGGTGTAGCCCTGGGCTCTGAGTGATGTTTCACATGGCTGAGTAGAAATGGCCTTGGCAGGGTTGCTGTAATTGCAGTCATCCCCTCCCAAATCTGGAGTGCCCCCGGAATTCTCTGCTGGAAGTGCTGGGGATGGACACGGCCCTCGGGGACAGGGTGGGACTGCTGGGCTCTGGCAGGGCAGGAGCTGGGTTTCCTGATCCTCGTGGGTCCCTTCCCTCCACCCTGTGCTCCTCTGACTTGTTCCCACGTGGAGCTGACCCCTCTGGAATCCCACTCCTGGAAAAGCTCCCTGGGAGGATCCAGCCTGGGTGACAGCCAGCCTGACAGGGAGCTGGGGCTGCCACGTCCCAAAA
>NW_024513830.1:0-411 GCF_017590135.1 Pyrgilauda ruficollis
CGTCTGCAGCTCCCGCGGGGGGGACATGGACGGCTCCGGGGGTGGCACCGACGTCACTGAGCGGGACGGGGACACCGGGACAGCACCGGGACGCACTGGATGGGAATGGGGACACTGGGAGGGACTGGGATGGACTGGGGGCACTGGGGACATTGGGGGTGCAGCGTCTGCAGCTCCCGAGGGGACACCGGGGGGGACATCGGTGTCACCGAGCGGGACAGGGACACTGGGATATCACTGGGACACACTGGGATGGGAATGAGGATACTGGGACGGACTGGGATGGACTGGGGACACTGCGGGCACTGGGGGCACTGGGGGCAATGGGGGCAATGGGGGCACAGCATCTGCAGCTCCCGCGGGGGGACATCGGTGTCACCGGCTGGGACAGGGACACCGGGACAGCACCGG
>NW_024513831.1:0-411 GCF_017590135.1 Pyrgilauda ruficollis
AGGCACTCCAGGAATTTTGTCATCCCTCAGGATGAGCATCCCTGGCACCCGGATGGGGACACCAGCTGCAGAGGGATTTCAAACACAGCAATTCTGTTTCCTCCTCTTCACGGGGAAAAAATAATCCCTGAAGTTTTCCGTGGGGGAAAAGCTATGTTCCTGGTGCCAGGAGCTCCTGTGGCTCCGAGCTGGCAGTGGCAGGGGGACCCCAGTCCCTGCCCTGTGCTGGGGATGTGAGCCAGACTTGCTCCGGGCAGGGAGAGGCTGTGCCCTCTCTCTGCAGCCCTCAAACATCACCATGGTGCTGCTGCTGCTGCAGAGATTCTGGCTTGTGTTTGCTTGTTTCAAGCAGGAAAAATATTTGTTTCTTTTATTATCTTCAAAATAGACCCCAAAAAAAAAATTTTTTTT
>NW_024513832.1:0-411 GCF_017590135.1 Pyrgilauda ruficollis
ACGCCCCCTCCCCACCCGTTTAACCCCCTCGTGCCCAGGAGCAGAGCAGCCCCGGCCGGAGCCGCTCGAGCCGCCGGAGCCTCCTCGGCGACGGGCAGGAATTGGGGGGGGGGCTCGGAGACCCTTTGGGGCGACCCCCGCCCCATTTCCTGGGGGGGGACCTGGAGCGCGCCCCCTCCCCACGGCCCAAGGTGCTGGCGGTGCCCAGCCCGGGGGGGGCGGGGGGCGGCAGAGCCCCCTCCCCACGGCCCCTGCGGCCCTTCGAGCTCCTGGGGGGGCTCGGGGGGTCGCCGGGGGGGGCGTTCGGCGCGGAGAGACCCCCGGCCCCCCCCCCGTACGAGGTGCAGGCGCTGTACCCCTCCCTGAGCGGCCCCCCCGGAACGTTCCGGACACAGGGTGAGGGGCACGGGG
>NW_024513833.1:0-5182 GCF_017590135.1 Pyrgilauda ruficollis
TGGCGGAACTGATCCGTAAGTCTAGGCTACGGATCAGGGAGCTGGCAGGCCGAGATTTTGACTGCATTCACATACCTATTCAGTTAAATTTGGGCCATATTTCTAAAGCGGTGTTGGAACACCTGCTTCAGGAAAACGAAGCCTTGCAGTTTGTGTTGGATAGCTACACCAGCCAAATTTCGATCCACCGGCCGGCCCACAAAATTTTTAATCAGGACGTTCAATTCTCATTGTCTCTAAAAAGTGTTCAGAGTAGAACTCCTTTGAAGACTTTGACCGTGTTTACTGACGCGTCTGGAGCATCCTACAAGTCAGTGATGACTTGGAAGGATCCTCAAACTCAGCGGTGGGAGGCTGAAGTTACTGAGGTTGAAGGATCACCTCAGGTAGCTGAGTTGGACGCAGTCGTTAGAGCCTTTGAGAAGTTCCCTGAACCATTCAATTTGGTTACTGATTCATCTTACATTGCCGGTGTAGTATCCAGAGCAGAAGACACAATCCTGCCAGAGGTGTCCAACATGTCGCTGTTTAGCTTGCTCTCTAAACTGGTTACTTTAGTCTCCCACTGAGAGCAACCTTTTTATGTGATGTACGTCAGGTCTCACACTGACCTGCCGGGTTTCATCGCGGAGGGGAACTGGAGAGCTGATGCTCTGGCCGCCCCCGTCCAGGTGGCCCTGCTCCCAGACGTGTTCCAACAAGCCAAGATCAGCCACCAACTTCTCCATCAAAACGTGCCTGGCCTGGTTCGCCAATTCCAGCTCAGTCGTGAACAGGCCAGGGCGATCGTGGCCACATGTCCCCAGTGCCAGTCTTACCAACTACCAGCAGTGAATTTAGGCACTAACCCCAGAGGACTCAGCAGCTGTGAGGTGTGGCAGATGGATGTTACCCATCTTCCCGAATTCGGCAAACTTAGTTATGTCCATGTGTCCGTGGACACTTTCTCTGGCGCAGTTTATGCCTCTGCCCATACAGGGGAGAAAGCAATTGACAACAAAAAACATCTTGTTTTAGCTTTTTCCGTGTTGGGCATCCCAAAAATCATCAAAACGGACAATGGCCCAGCCTACAAGTCCAGGGAATTCAGGAGCTTCCTGCAGCAATGGGAAATAGAACATAAGACCGGCATCCCCAACTCCCTGACAGGCCAAGCTGTGGTGGAGAGGACCCATCAGAGCCTGAAAAAGGTCCTACAACATCAGGGTTCGGCAATGAAGATGGAGCCTCCTCAGCTCCGACTCACACTTTATACCATCAATTTCCTAAATTGCTCTTTTGACAACCTTAATCCACCCATAATCCGTCACTTCGGGCACAGTGAAAAGCTGCAACCGAGGGACAGGCCTCCGGTCCTTATAAAGGGTCCGGAGACCTGGAAGAAGGAGGGGCCCTTTGACTTAGTCATCTGGGGGAGGGGATACACTTGCGTGTCCACTCCTTCAGGCCTGAAGTGGGTCCTCTCCAAATGGGTCAAGCCTTTTTCCCCAGGCAAGTCCGGAACATTGAAGACTGTGGCACAGGTGGAAGAAGCCTGTTGGAGGAGGAGGCGCAAACCATTTTCAGATCTGGACCTCCTCCCGGGGCAGAACCTTGACCTTTGATTTTCCCTGATGTTTTCCTTTGTCTTTCATTATAGAGATACTCACCCGATGGCCTCCATCCCCATCAGTGTCACCATCTTCATCGTCGTCCTATGGTCCACGTTTCCACCAGCGAGCCCGTGGATCATCCCCCAACTGAAACACAACGTATGGAAAGTGCTCGCCAGTGCCCTCAGCCAGGACCAACTTTGTTTGACCACCACCTCAGCAGCAGACCCCTTGTCGACCTGCCTTGTGGGGATCCCTTCCAACCCAGATGAGTTCCCTCCCCCACTTGATTCCTCCCTAAAACTCTTCTCCCGTAGCAATACCTTATACTCCCCAGGAATCAACCCCAACCTTATTTGGAGACATTTTATTTCCAAGTTAAATATCTCCAAATCTGACCCAGTGGAAGTTGCTCAGCTCTGCTTCAGCTCGCATTTGCATTGAATTTGTATCCTCTCCTGACCCTAAGCAAAAACCCTACCTCCCTGTTATCAACCCAATCAAGATTATGCAACTGGAAATTGGTGTTCCTCCGTTGCTCACATCACCACTACCCCAACTTATGATGAAAAGCCTAGATCCCTCCCACGGGGAATCTTTTTCATTTGCGGAGACCGAGCATGGGCAGGCATCCCCTCTCGCCTTGTAGGAGGTCCGTGTTCTTTTGGGAAGCTGACGCTGTTTACTCCCAACGATACCCAAATTGCTAATTGGAAAAATATGATTGTCACACGCAATTCGGCCCGCTCGAGAAGAGACCTAAAAGATTCACAGTGTGACTCCGAAATTACGCATTGGTCAATTCCAGAAGGTGTCGCTTGGACAGTATTTTTACCCTGGGTGTCCATAGCGAAATCTCTAGGTGAATTGGCCCACCTAGAGTGTTGGGTTGCTAAACAAGCTAATTTAACCTCAGCTGTTCTTAGCAATCTCCTATCAGACAAAGAAATAACAAGGCAGGCAACGCTCCAAAATAGAGCGGCTATCAATTTCCTGCTGTTGCTGCACCACCATCAGTGCGAGGAGTTTGAGGGGCTCTGCTGTCTGAACTTATCGTCCAAGGCTGAGGATGCCAGAAATTCCATCAAGAAAATAAAGGATATGCTGCACGACATAAAACAAGGAACATCAGACTGGCTGGGGGACATCTTTTCGGGATGGGGGCTCTCGGGTTGGGTCAGCTCCATTTTTAAAACTATACTTTTAGTTCTCTTTATTTTATTAGTAATTTTAATTGCTGCTTCTGTTATATGGAAAATATTACAAAGATTGATCCATAAGTTGATCTCCCCGGTCAACGTCAACCAAGTGGTGGCTGAGGAAAATGAAAATGAAGATGGGTACCAACAAGAAAGTGAGGAGCTGGAAGAAGAAGACCACTGGACATCCGTTCCTCCCAGCCACCGTTGGCTTGAGGATGTTTACTTGGACTCGGAAAACAGTTTTTAAATCATGCATATTTTTTTTTCTTTTAAACAAAAAAGGGGGAGATGTTGTATTGTGTTCGTTATGTTATATGCCGATTTGGTTTGTTCCTTATGCCCCTCTCTGTTGTAATGGTTCTGCCCTGGTTCTCTCTCTCCTTGATTGCCCTGTCCGTCAAATCTCCCCTCCCGTTACCGAGCCCCGGATCGGGAGAGTGCCCCCGTGCTGCCGGTGGTGCTGGCCGCAGCTAGCCGGGACATTCCTTAAGGTCAGCCGCCACTGCTGCAGTTATATCTGATAAGCAGGGAAGTGGTGTCCCTAAATATAACAAAACTGTATTAACGAGGATTAGAATGATTTGATGTAGCAACTTTTCTCCTTAAATTCTTAAAGAAGATTATGTTTGTGTAATCTTATAATTTAAGCGCAATGGGAATTTGGAAGAGCTGAAATTGCCATTTATTTATTTAAATAGCTTATTTTGGGACAGAATGCATTATCAGAGAGGCTTAATATTGAAACTACTTCCAAAAGTCTGAATTTCCTATGTAGCATGGTCTACAAAGTATGATTTCTAATCTCTTAAATTCTTTGCAAAATACTCTGGATTGATCTGTTGGATTAGATGCATCACTAAATTCTTATCTGCATTTATACGTGCTTCCTCCTTGGCAGAAGATTGAGGTGTGGAGAAAGAGAAGGCCTGCAGTGACTTCTCCCTGCACAGGGGTTGCTTTCTGTGTTGGGATATTTCTCCTGATGATTCACTGACCCTTACAAACAAGCACGAGCAGTTAGCAGAAACTGAGAACTAGCAAGTGTCATAGTTCAGGGTTATCTCTGTCAATATCACTGTTTCAAAGAGATCACTTCAGTCAAAACATTGATATTTTTCATTTTTAGTGAAACATCGAGCTCTGTTGCTATTCTGTTTGTTTTGTAAATAAATGACATTTTCATTGCTGTAATGCTCAGCTGTTTGATAGCTGTTACTCCATTCACTGTTAATTTCAGTTCATGTGTCCCCATTAGAACTGACTGCTGCACTGGGAACGTCTCCTTGGTTTATTGGAAGAGTGCTTTACAACATCAGTCTAGGGCACGAGGAGTCCCACTGGCTTGAGTACGTGGCCAGTTTGGGAAAGAGGGTCACTGTGAAATCACAACAGATTTGTGAGAGGAGCAAAGTGGAGCTTGGATGAAGCTGCCTGTAGAGGTCAGGTTAGGTGTCTCTTAAATACTTCACTGGGTGGGGTTTGCAGCTGTTGCAACTATATTGATGGACTGCTCAGACCCACAAACAAAGCACATGTGTTATGTTTGCCCAATTATCCAATTACAAATAAAAGGCTCTAATCCCACAAACAGATTCTCATTTGAGGCTGGCAAACCCCAATCATTATAATGCTGCTTTAGCTGTTTATACAACTCATTTGATTCCTTGAACTCCTTTTTCCTGTTCTACCTTCTATTTCTGTTTATTTTTATTTTTTTTTGCTTTCATTTTCTCCTTTAATTTTTCTCTCTGTGCTCGACTTCTGATACTTATACTCGGATCCTTTTTATTATCATCTTTTTCAAAACAAACAAATCTCTCATACCGGGGGCAAATTTGATCACCATGTGGATAGGGAGCTCATCTATTATATCCTAGATTTCTCTCTACTCAATACATCTTTCTCTTCTTAACACAGACATTCAAGAAACTGCTGCGATTGTAGCAGGCAGAACTAACGTATGGATGTGCTACAAACACAGGTTCCATTCTGTCCTTAATCCACACAGGGTGATTGCAGTTGTCACAAGCATTGGAACTGCTGGGGCTTTGTTTTGGCATCATCTGCTTTGTCATTGCCAATGTTCTCATTTCTTGAACTCTGTCCAGTGTAGCCTTCTGGCTCTGGCCAATTGTTAAGGGTACCAGAATGATCACAGTGAGAATAATCCTCAGGAAATTTGCCTTTCTACCTTTCTCAAGGCCCCTTGGGTTGCAACCAAGGGCTTTAACTCTTTCATTTTCTTGGCAATAGTTCTATTATAACTAATAAATATTTCCACCGACCCACTCTTGGCAATTCCATAAAGTCAACCTGGATCTTTTCAAATGGCCTATAGGCCATTTTACATCCCCCAGAGGAAGGGCTTCTCAACACTTTTTATTCACC
>NW_024513834.1:0-411 GCF_017590135.1 Pyrgilauda ruficollis
TTAGGAGCAGTAGAAAGCTCTTTGCCTTCCCGAGGTACATCTGAGGGTCTGTCACTTATTTTCTGTCGGTTTGAGACTTGGTGGCTGTTTTATTCTGCTGCATCTTTCCCATCCCTTTTCTCCTCATTTTTTCAGGCCGGTAACCTTGGTGCCAGACTCGTCTGTCTTCCTTCAGCAGCAGCACTTGGGTTTTTTGCTCAATTAACTGTTTTTCATGGGGTTCTGGGTGGTAACCCTGCCTGTTCCCAGCCCTAGCCTGGGAAAGTTGTGTGCCGGGACTGTCCTTATCACCGCCTGTCTGTGGAGTTGAGAAGACAATACAGTGACAGTTCACATGGCCAAAGATATCTCTGCAGTGATAAGATCTAAGAAACAGTGGAGAAAAAGAAATATATTTGTCAGTTTTTCTCT
>NW_024513835.1:0-411 GCF_017590135.1 Pyrgilauda ruficollis
AAAAAAAGCAAAATTTTGTGGTTTGCTGCCTTTAATCAGCTCCCACCTGATCCCTGGGGATTTGTTTCTATTTGAGCTCCACGCGGGATTTGGGATCGTTATCCCAGAGCGGCAATTTGCAAATTAGGACCTGTACTTGGAGGGAATTAAAACTGGATTTAGCTGGGGCATAATCACGCCACTGTCTTCTCTCAAGGTCTTCTTTATTCCCTGCTGGAGTCGCCTCCAAAAGCCGCGGCAAAGCCCAAGCGGAGTTTTGGAAACTCCAGGTGGGGGTGGGACAGCGAAGCTGAAAAGATCTTCCACCTAAATATTCCCCAAGGCAGAGCTGCTGATCCCAGAATCACCCAAAATCCCAAATATCCTCCCTGTCAGAGCTGCTGATCCCAGAATCACCCCAGATCCCAAATA
>NW_024513836.1:0-411 GCF_017590135.1 Pyrgilauda ruficollis
GGCGGCGGCGGGGCGGGGGCGGAGGCGGAGGCGAGGGGGCGGCGGAGCGGCGGCGGAACGCCGGCGGAGCGGGAGCCGGCGGCGGCGATGGACGAGTCGTCGCTGCTGGATCTTCTGGAGTGCTCCGTGTGCCTGGAGCGTCTGGACACCACGGCCAAGGTGCTGCCGTGCCAGCACACCTTCTGCCGCCGTTGTCTGGAGAGCATCGTCAGCTCCCGCCACGAGCTGCGCTGCCCCGAGTGCCGCATCCTGGTGGGCTGCGGCGTGGACGAGCTGCCCGCCAACATCCTCCTCGTCCGCCTCCTGGACGGCATCCGGCAGCGGCCCCGCGCCGCCGGGGGCGCCAGCGGCAGCCCCAGCTCCGCGGCCCCCACGTACCCCCAGCCCGCCGCCGCCCCCAGCGCCGTCGCC
>NW_024513837.1:0-411 GCF_017590135.1 Pyrgilauda ruficollis
AAAAAAAAAAAAAACAAATAAAGAACTGAAGAGGAAAAAGCCTGAATGTCCATTTAACAGTGTTTGTTAACACTTACTTGGAAAATCTGGTGACACATTGTCAATTGTAACATCCAGATTTCCTAAAATAACAGGAAGTTTGGCCATCTTTTCAGGTCTGTAGGAAGGAAAAAAGAAAAAAAGAACACCTCAAAGTCAGGCTAAATGCAAATCAGATGCCAGTAAAAAAAGATAATAGGAAACAGAGGCAAAAGTAATATCCTGAAACAGGAGTATGAGAGGAAAGGTGGTCTGAGGGTGCATGACTGACATGGTCTTGCTTTTTGCCTAGATACACAGTTTTCCTTTCCCTTAAATTCTCAGGAAAAAAAAAAATACTTGACACACAAGTGTGTCAAAGGTCACAGAAAA
>NW_024513838.1:0-411 GCF_017590135.1 Pyrgilauda ruficollis
AAAAAAAAAATCCTTAATTTAGCTGAAAGTGTAAATACATATCCACTAATTAGAAATCATATTAGAGTGTTACTGGAATTTCCCAATACACCAAAAAGCAAATCTTAAATTCAAACAGAGACCTAAGCACAAATGCAAATGTATTACCAGCATCTTCACTGGAACGAGTAGCAGCACATAAATCAAAGATATTTTTATCTGTCAGTAAGGATAATGGCAAAACCCAATAGTGATCTAGTCAACCTCAAACTTTATTTTACTTTTTAAGTTATAAAATTACCATAGTGAGTTGACATTTCAATTCCTATGTTTTCTTGCTATTCATGTGTTTCTGTTCTGACATTGAAACTCTTCCTTAGTGAAGGCATTTAATAATTGTTAAAACCCTGGAGACTTACTAAGAGGAAAAAG
>NW_024513839.1:0-411 GCF_017590135.1 Pyrgilauda ruficollis
GGGCCAGCTGCCGCGCCCGGCCCTGCGCGTCCCGCAGGCGCCGCTGCAGCCGCTGCTGCCGCTGCAGCCCCCGCTGCAGCAGCTCCTCGGTGCAGCCCGAGCTCAGCTCCCGCAGCAGCTCCTGGCTCAGCTCCTCCACCTCCTCCACCGGGGGGAATCCCGCCGCCTCCTGGGGACGGGAACCGGGAATGGGAACGGGGGGGAAATGGGATGGGAACCGGGAACGGGAACAGGGGAAACGGGGATGGGAATGGGGATGGGAACCGGGAATGGGGACAGGAACGGGGGGGAACGGGGACAGGAACGGGGATGGGAACCGGGAATGGGAACGGGGGGAAATGGGGATGGGAATGGGATGGGAATGGGGATGGGGAAAGGAACGGGGGGAAACGGGGACGGGAACGGGGATGG
>NW_024513840.1:0-411 GCF_017590135.1 Pyrgilauda ruficollis
AAAAAAAAAAAAAAAAGAGGGAACACTAACATAAAAAAGATATATTTCAGCTGTATTGCTGGGCAAGTTCTTGTGCTTGTGGGGACCCACAGTGAGACCCCACCAGGAGCCTGGGGCACTCTTTGATGCTTAAAAGCTGCTAAGAAGCTGAAAAGCAAAGGTTTTGCTGTGCAGCTGTTTGTGGATCTTCTCTGGGCTCAGCCTCTTCTGCCTGGCTCTGCCCCCCTGCTGGATCCCCGTGAGATAAAGCCTTGTTCTGGAATTCTGACAGGGGCAGTCGTGGTGCTGGAAGCCAGCAGGGATCTTTCCCAGCTGTGCAGCCCAGGATGGCCTGTTTGCCACGCAGGAGAGGCCTGTCACCAGGCTTGTCCATATACAGTAATCTTGTCTGGCCCCTTGGGGAAGAGGAA
This sequence comes from Pyrgilauda ruficollis, assembly GCF_017590135.1. NCBI lineage: Eukaryota > Metazoa > Chordata > Aves > Passeriformes > Passeridae > Pyrgilauda > Pyrgilauda ruficollis. The sequence goes on from NW_024513840.1 coordinate 411, forward strand.
T
>NW_024513841.1:0-411 GCF_017590135.1 Pyrgilauda ruficollis
TTTGGGGGGTCCTGAGGGAATTTTGGGTGTCCCTGGTGAAATTTTGGGGGGTCCTGAGAGGATTTTGGGGTTCCTGGGGTGATTTTTGGGTGTCCAGGCAGAATTTTGGGGGGTTCCAGGAAGAATTTTGGCATTTCCAGGTGGAAATTTTGGGGTTCCCAGGGGAATTTTGGGGGGTCCTGAGGGGATTTTTGGGGTTCTCAGGAGGAATTTTTGGGGTTCCCAGGGAGATTTTTGGGGGTTCCAGGTGGGATTTCGGGGGTCCCAACAGAATTTTGGGGGGTCCCAAGGAATTTTTTGGCATTTCCAGGGGGAAATTTTGGGGTTCCTGGGTGGAATTTTGGGGGTCCCGAGGGGATTTTTGGGGTTCCCAGGAAGATTTTGGGGGGTCCTGGAGGGATTTTAGGGCTC
>NW_024513842.1:0-410 GCF_017590135.1 Pyrgilauda ruficollis
CGCATTCGTGAACTGTGGGGGATTCGGCGCGATAAGAGGTCGAATCTGTGTTCACCCAGCTCCGAACCCGGGGTCGGTGGTGTTCCTTTGATTGTTGGCTATTGGGACTGTATGTATATATATATATATATATGTATATATAAATTTTATTTTTATTTTTATTAAATTGGCTGGATCCATTTTTACCTATAACAGGGTCGTCAGACGCTTCTTCAGATAACTTCTATAACAGAGAACTTATCTACAGGAGGTTTTGGCGAGCAAAGGCAGTAACAATTTCAAGAAGAAATGCTGCTCCAGGGTTGTAGTGCTGTTCAGGACGCCAAATATAATGCCGCTTTTGGGGCTTTCGAGGTGTCCCCGACCCCAGCTGCCGTGGGTGGCCAGGACAGAGAAGTCCAGTTAAGCAC
>NW_024513843.1:0-410 GCF_017590135.1 Pyrgilauda ruficollis
TCTTGTGTGATCGTTCAGATGTCCTCTGGGAATTGGAATCACACCATGCAAGGTTGTAACCGCTGGGACCGAAGCCCCTTTGCAGCGAGTGGCTCCAGTGAACCAATGGTGTCCTGTTTGACTCTCTCACACCTCACACCCACACTGTCTGACAAGTTTCTGTTCCTAGCTTGACCCTGGGCTCCCATAGCAGAGTGAGACCTCTGGTTCCTCTAAGTAATAAATTGTGGAGAAGCAACAAAATAAGAGCACAATCTGGGTGCCCCAGGAGGGACCCTAAATAAAGAAGTCCCTGACCCTGGCAGTCATTGCCCATTCTCTTCACCCAACCTTCATGTCCTTTTCATGTGCCTCTTGGTCCAATGGTTTCATTTAGTCTGGGTTCTTCTCACTGTTCACTGGGCCCTGCA
>NW_024513844.1:0-639 GCF_017590135.1 Pyrgilauda ruficollis
ACACCTGGGCACACCTGGGACACCTGGAAACACACTGGTACACCTGGGGGCATCTGGGTACAGCTGGGGCACAGCTGGGGCACACCAGGGGCACCTGGGCACAGCTGGGATCACCTGGGAACACACCTGGTACACCTGGGGGCACCTGGGATCACAGCTGGGATCACAGCTGGGGCACCGCCCCCATTCCCATCCCACACCCCATCCCAAATTCCCAAATTCCCGAATTCCCAGAGGACATGGCGGTGATTTTCCACAAGGAGTCCTGGGAGGCGCAGGCTGATCTCTCCCATATCCCATTCCCGATCCCATTCCCGATCCCATTCCCGATCCCGTGCCCCATTCCCGATCCCGTACCCCATTCCCGATCCTGTGCCCCATTCCCGATCCCAAATCTCGCATTCCCAGAGGGAATTCCCGCTCTTTTCCAGAGGACATCGCGGTGATTTTCCGCAAGGAGTCCTGGGAGGCGCGCGCGGATTTCTCCCGTATCCCATTCCCAGTCCCATTCCCGATCCCATTCCCGATCCCGTGCCCCATTCCCGACCCCATTCCCGATCCCGTGCCCCATTCCCGACCCCATTCCCGATCCCGTGCCCCATTCCCGACCCCATTCCCGATCCCGTGCCCCATTCCCGA
>NW_024513844.1:1394-5169 GCF_017590135.1 Pyrgilauda ruficollis
CCCCCACCCCAAATCCCGCATTCCCAGGGGAATTCCCGCTGTTTTCCAGAGGACATCGCGGTGATTTTCCGCAAGGAGTCCTGGGAGGCGTGCGCGGATTTCTCCCATATCCCATTCCCAGTCCCATTCCCGATCCCATTCCCGATCCCGTGCCCCATTCCCAATCCCATTCACGATCCCCCATATCCCATTCCCGATCCCGTGGCCCATTCCCGATCCCGTGCCCCATTCCCGATCCCATTCCCGATCCCGTGCCCCATTCCCAATCCCATTCACGATCCCCCATATCCCATTCACGATCCCCCATATCCCATTCCCGATCCCGTGCCCCATTCCCGATCCCATTCCCGATCCCGTGCCCCATTCCCCATCCCATTCCCGATCCCGTGCCCCATTCCCCATCCCAAATCCCGCATTCCCATGGGAATTCCCGCTGTTTTCCAGAGGACATCGCGGTGATTTTCCGCAAGGATTTCTCCCATATCCCATTCCCAGTCCCATTCCCGATCCCATTCCCGATCCCGTGCCCCATTCCCGACCCCATTCCCGATCCCGTGCCCCATTCCCGATCCCAAATCCCGCATTCCCAGGGGAATTCCCGCTCTTTTCCAGAGGACATCGCGGTGATTTTCCGCAAGGAGTCCTGGGAGGCGCGCGCGGATTTCTCGCAGGCCGACGTTCACCGGCAGGTGGCGATCGTGCTGCGCACGCCGCCCTACGCGCACCTGGAGCTGCGCGAGCCCGTGCAGGTGGAGGTGTTCCTGCAGCGCACGGTACCGCCCGGATAGCACCGGGATAACATGGATAACGGGGATGGGGTACCGGGAACGGCTGGGGGTACAGGTGCAGGTGCAGGTACAGGGGCAGGTGCAGGTGGAGGTGTTCCGGCAGCGCCTCACCGACAGCGTCCGGAGCGAAGGGTTCCGCTTCACCTACCTGCCCCGGGACACCGGTACCGCCCGGATAGCACCGGGATAACATGGATAACGGGGATGGGGTACCGGGAACGGCTGGGGGTACAGGTGCAGGTGCAGGTACAGGTGCAGGTGCAGGTGGAGGTGTTCCTGCAGCGCCTCACCGACAGCGTCCGGAGCGAAGGGTTCCGCTTCACCTACCTGCCCCGGGACACCGGTACCGCCCGGATAGCACCGGGATAACATGGATAACGGGGATGGGGTACCGGGAACGGCTGGGGGTACAGGTGCAGGTGCAGGTACAGGTGCAGGTGCAGGTGGAGGTGTTCCTGCAGCGCCTCACCGACAGCGTCCGGAGCGAAGGGTTCCGCTTCACCTACCTGCCCCGGGACACCGGTACCGCCCGGATAGCACCGGGATAACATGGATAACGGGGATGGGGTACCGGGAACGGCTGGGGGTACAGGTGCAGGTGCAGGTACAGGTGCAGGTGCAGGTGGAGGTGTTCCTGCAGCGCCTCACCGACAGCGTCCGGAGCGAAGGGTTCCGCTTCACCTACCTGCCCCGGGACACCGGTACCGCCGGGATAGCACCGGAACACCTGGGGATAACGGGGATGGGGTACCGGGAACGGCTGGGCTGGGGGTACAGGTGCAGGTACAGGTGTAGGTGTCAATAGCACCAATCCCGGTGTTCCCGGTAGTTTCTGGTGTTCCCGGTAATGTTTCCCGGTGTTTCCCGGTAACGTTTCCCAGTGGTTCCCGGTAACGTTTCCTGGTCAGTCCCGGTGTCACTCCCGGTAACATTCGCTGGTGTCATTTCCCGGTGTTCCCTGGCGCGTTCCCCGGTTCTTCCCGGTGCATTTCCCGGTGTAATTCCCGGTGTTCCCCGCTATTCCCAGGTGTAACTCCCGGTGTGATTCCCAGTGTATTCCCTGGTGTAACTCCCAGTATTCCCTGGTGTAATTCCCGGTGTTTCTCAGTGTTCCCTGGTAAATTCCTGGTGTCTTTCCCAATGTAATTCCCAGTGTTCCCTGGTGTGTTTCCTGGTGCGTTTCCCGGTGTAACTCCCAGTGTAATTCCTGGTGTAATTCCTGTTGCAATTCCCGGTGTGTTTCCCCTCCCCGTGTAATTCCCAGTATTTCTCAGTAATTCCCGGTGTAATTCCCCGTGTTATTCCCAGTGTGTTTCCCGGTGTGTTTCCCAATGTAATTCCCGGTGTAATTCATGTTATTTCCCAGTATTCCTGGTGTGTTTCCTGGTATTTCCCGGTGTAATTCCCAGTGTATTTCCCGGTGTTCCCTGATAAATTCCCGGTGTTTCCTGGTGTAACTCCTGGTGTTTCCCGGTGTAATTCCCAGTGTAATTCCCGGTGTAACTCTCTGTGATTCCCGGTGCAATTCCCGGTGTATTTCCTGCTGCAATATCCACTGTAACTCCGGGTGTAATTCCTGGTAATTCCCGGCGTGTTTCCCGGTGCAATTCCTGGTGTTTCCCAGTGTAACTCCCGGTGTTTCCCGGTAATTCGTAATTCTCGGTGTAATTCCCAGTGTGTTTCCCGATGTGTTTCCCGTTGCAATTCCTGGAGTAATTCCCGGTGTAACTCCCGGTGTGTTTTCTGGTGTAATTCCCGGTGTAACTCCCGGTGTAATTCCCACTGTTATTCCCAGTGTGTTTCCCGGTGTGTTTCCCGTTGCAATTCCTGTTGCAATTCCTGGTGTGTTTCCTGGTGTAGTTCTGGGTGTAACTCCCCGTGTAATTCCCAGTGTTTCCCAGTAATTCCCACTACTATTCCCAGTGTGTTTCTCATTGCAATTCCCGGTGTGTTTCCTGTTGCAATTCCTGGTATGTTTCCCCGTGCAATTCCCGGTGTAATTCCCATTGCAATTCCCGGTGCCATTCCCGGTGTGCCATTCCCGGTGTGCCATTCCCGGTGCCATTCCCGGTGTGCCATTCCCGGTGTGCATTCCTGGTGTAACATTCCTGGTGTAACATTCCCGGTGACATTCCCGGTGTAACATTCCCGGTGTGCATTCCCGGTGTGCCATTCCCAGTGCCATTCCGGTACCATTCCCGGTGTGCCATTCCCGGTGCCATTCCCGGTGTAACATTCCCGGTGTAACATTCCCATTGCCATTCCCGGTGCCATTCCCGGTGTGCCATTCCCGGTGTAACATTCCCGGTGCCATTCCCGGTGTAACATTCCCATTGCCATTCCCGGTGCCGTTCCCGGTGTGCCGTTCCCGCTGTCTCCCCGCAGACGCGTACCGGGTGCAGGTGAAGCGCAAGCGGGGAATGCCCGACCTGCTGGAGGAGCTCTCGGGGACCGGTGGGACCGGCCGGGGAACCGGGATGGGAACGGGGGAACTGGGGGGGACTGGGATGGGATTGGGAGGGACTCGGGGGGACTGGGAGGGATTGGGGCTGACTGGGATGGGACTGGGAGGGAACTGGGGGGGACTGGGGGGGACTGGGATGGGATTGGGAGCGATTTGGGGGAAATTTGGGGTGAATTTGGGGAGGATTTGGGAGGATTTGAGGGGATTTGGGGAGAACTTGGTGGAATTTGGGGAATTTTGGGAAGTTCGGGAGGATTTGGGGGGAATTTGGAGGAAATTTGGGATGAATTTCAGGGGATTGGGAGGAAAATTTGGATGAATTTTGCGGAATTTGGGGAACTTCAGGGAGGAATTTGTGGGGAATTTGGGGATTTCGGGGAATTTGGGGAATTGACCCCCCCGTTGCCCCCAGACCCATTTGGGATCGAGGCCAAGAGGAGGAAGAAGCCCCCGGGGTACCTGGAGCACTTCATCCCCCTCGGGCCCACAGGTGCCACCCCCAAATCCCAAATTTCCCCCCAAA
>NW_024513845.1:0-410 GCF_017590135.1 Pyrgilauda ruficollis
CATGAGAATACGATCCTATAGAAGTTTCTTCCTTTACGAATTCAAACACTACAAATAATTTCAGGATATACAACAAATAAAACCCATCCATCTTTTAAGGGGGTATCTTCCCTTTGAGAACAATGTTTCCTACCTACCAAATTGGCGCGCGAAAAATCACGTAGAAAGAAGTTTCTAACCCTAAAGGAAAATCCGGTTTAGCAAAATCACTTTTAAACAATTAACTGCACAACAGTTATGCAAAGCCCAGGACCTGACTCCTACGAAATACGATCTGTGCATTTCGTTTTGTACTTACTTGACGTGCAAGATCCTCTCGACCGCAAGTCACCCAAACATCACTTCTTATGCACAATTAGGAATTTACAGCTCCTTAGTGACGCTGTGGTGGCTCTTAAAAGAGCCTTTGG
>NW_024513846.1:0-410 GCF_017590135.1 Pyrgilauda ruficollis
CCCTCATTTCAGCTCTTACAGCAGGCAGAGCCCTGGGTGGGCTCAGGGAATGCTGCGTGTCCCACAGGCTGAGCCCTGGCACAGAGCAGTGCCCCGGGCAGGGCTGTGCCTGTGCCAGCTCTCCCAGGCAGCTCCAGGGGTGTGCAGCCATGCCCTGGCACTGCAGTGGGAAAACAAAAACCCCGGGAATGCCGGCAGGGAGCTCTGGAATGGGCAGTAATGATTAACCAGCCTGGGCAGGCAGAGGCAGTTTGGGCAGGACAGGGTGGCCGAGGCTCCAGCGCTGCCACAGGGGCACCTCCTGCCCTCCACGGGCAAAATCCAGGCGGTTCTTCCCAGGAATTTGGGCTTTAACTCACAGTAGCACTCCTCTGTGGGACTCTCACAGCCTCCTCCTCCTCCTCCTCCTC
>NW_024513847.1:0-410 GCF_017590135.1 Pyrgilauda ruficollis
TTAAAGAAATCACAGAGCTTCATTTATGATAACTCACTGACTTATGCAACTGTGAAGTCAGCCTCATCTGCTTGGTATCAAATCCTAGACTGCTGCTAACCTCTGTGAACTCTGCAGTTGTGGAGACTGCAACACTTAAGAAGACATTTTACATTCTTCTTCAAACTTCATTCTCTCGCTCAGTTCTTCTGAATAAGAACTTCTGTTTAAATGAATTACTGAATTGCACACATGGGTGTTCAAATAGAGCTCACTAAATCCTTAATTAGCCCAGAAATTACCCCAAAGTTAGAGCTATCTAAAGAAAAGCCACACATTTAAAACAGTGCCAACTTGTGACTTAAGACCTGTATTACATTAGTAAGATCCTGAGCAGGAGAGAGGGAATTAATACCTTCCTACTTGTGTCA
>NW_024513848.1:0-410 GCF_017590135.1 Pyrgilauda ruficollis
GAGCAGCAGGAGTTGGGGACACGCCTGCGGGAGCACAGCCTGGCCCTGGTGAGCGCGGGGACAGGGGACACCGGTGACACCAGTGTCCCCAATGTCCCCAGTGTCCCCAGTGTCCCCAGTGTCCTCCAGTGTCCCCAGTGTCCCCCAGTGACCCCCAGTGACCCCTGCCCACCACAGAGCCCTCTCCTGGGAAAGACCCAGTGTTCCCGATGTCCCCACTGTCCCTCCTGTCCCCAGTGTCTCACTGCTCACTGCAGAGCCCTCCCCTGGGAGTGACTCTCTGTGTCCCCACTGCCCCCAATACCCCCAGTGTCCTCAGTGTCCCCGCTGTCCCCTGCCCCCCCAGAGAGGGTTCTGGATCCCCAACCCAGTGTCCCCAGTGACCCCAGTGACCCCAGTGTCCCCACTGC
>NW_024513849.1:0-410 GCF_017590135.1 Pyrgilauda ruficollis
TTTAGCTGCTTTTAACTACTAAGTTGTACCAGAATCTAATTCTGTGCTGCTTTTTTGTATCTTGATAGAAGTGTGAAGGTCACATCCTTGGGGTTATTTGAGAGATCCCTCATTATTTTGACACTAACACATTTTCTTTGAAGGACTGGAACTCAGATGTTTTGTGGCTTAGATACCAGTGCTTTTCTGGGTGAAGAAAATGTAGATTGTTTGATGCTTGTGCTCCAAAATATGTGTTAGGAAACAACCTTTGGCCAGCAAGTCCAGGCAAGTGTTTAACAGGGCAATGTGAGGGAAAAGGGTTTGCACTCTCAATAGAGGACTCAATGTCTGCAACAACTCTCATGAGGTATAGCTTCATCTCTTAAAAAATACAACAAAATCAAAAACATCAGAAAAACCACTCCCAA
>NW_024513850.1:0-410 GCF_017590135.1 Pyrgilauda ruficollis
CTGCCCCTGAATGTCCCTGAATGTCCCCAGACCCACGGGCAGGGACCCCCCCCCCAAACGCGGGGGTCTCCCACCCCCCCATTTCCCGGGGGTCTCTCCCCCAAACCCGGGACCCCCCAAAAACCCCAGAGCCCCTCGGAGCCGCCTCTCCTTTATTCCAGGGACTGGTACAAAACTGGGGGGGGGGTCGGGATTTTGGGGTGGGGGCTGCACCCCCAAATCCTCACCGCAGGGTTTTGGGGAGGGGGCTGCACCCCCAAACCCCCAGGCCGGAGTTTTGGGGAGGGGGCTACGCCTTGGCCCCCCCCGGGACCCCCTGAGCCGCCGTCAGCTGCTGCAGCTTCTGCGTCATCATCTCCAGCACGGCTGGGGGGAGCGGGTCAGGGGGCACCCCAAAAACGGGGGGACCC
>NW_024513851.1:0-410 GCF_017590135.1 Pyrgilauda ruficollis
GGGTGGGGGAGGGGATTTTGGGGTTACTTCTGTGGTGGGGATGGGGCTGGGGGGATTTTGGGAGAATTTTGGGGGTTTGGGGGCATTTTTGAGGGGTTTTTGGTCATTTTAGGGAAAATTTGGGGGACTTGGTGTGGGGGAGGGGATTTTGAGGGGTTTTGAGGCAATTTTTGGAACATTTTGGGGGAATTCTGTGGGATTTGGGTCATTTTTTGGCCATTTTGGGGCCATTTTTGGTCATTTTTGGTTCATTTTGGGTCATTTTCCATTTTGAGGCCATTTCAGGCCATTTTGGGTCATTTTGTGTCCATTTTTGGGTCATTTTTGGTCACTTTTGGGTCATTTTTACTCCATTTCTGGTCCATTTTGGGTCATTTTGGGTTATTTTTGGTCACTTTTGGGTCATTTTT
>NW_024513852.1:0-410 GCF_017590135.1 Pyrgilauda ruficollis
GATCTCCCCTCACACTCCTCCAGGCTGAACACACCAAGTAACCTCAGCCGCTCCTCCAAGGCGTTTCACCACGTCCGCTGCCCTCCTTTGGACGCTAACACCCCACTATCTTTCTTATATCGTGGCGCCTAAAACTGCGCGCAGGACTCAAGGTGAGGCCGCACCAGCAGAGCGGGACAATCCCCTCCCTCGACCGGCGTGTTGTCCCCCACGCCCCGCGTCAGGCGACAGGAGAGGAGGACACGAAGGGACAGAGGTGGGACGCGGGAGGATCCGCTGCGGGCGGGCGCGGGAAGCGCCGCGGGCGGGTGACCTTGGGCGCGCGCACCTGCCGCAGCCCCGCGCGCGCGCCGGTCACGTGACGGGGGTGGGGGGGGGTGGGGGTGTGCGCCCTCACGGCCCCAACATGG
>NW_024513853.1:0-410 GCF_017590135.1 Pyrgilauda ruficollis
CAACACCTGGAACCCCTGGATTTGGGGTCACACCTGCTGGGGGTGGGGATGGGGGGTGGCCGTCCCTGGGTCCCCCAGGCTGGGGTTGGGGTCACTCTGGGGCCGCTCTTGGTGCCCATGGAGGGTCCCCAGGTGCCGTGCCCGCTGTTTGGGGGTTTGGGGACAGCTGTGTCCCCCCCAGCCCCCCGTTTCGGTGTCCCCCCCCCACAGAACAGCGTGCTGTCCACGGGCACCACGCGCAGCCGCAACTCGCCGCTGCTGGACCGGGCCAGCCTGGGCCAGAGCTCCCTGCAGAACGGCAAGGACAGGTGGGGACCCCTGCCCCGCGCCCCCCGAGCCTGCTGCCCACAGGGGGGCACCCCTGAGCTTCCCTGGGGGGGGTCTGGGGGGGTCCCGAGGGTGCTGGGATG
>NW_024513854.1:0-410 GCF_017590135.1 Pyrgilauda ruficollis
TTTGGGGCTGTTTTGGGGGATTTGGGGCTCAGAGCTCGTCGTGGGCCCTGTGCAGGTCCTGCCCGTAGTCCGTGGCTCGGCTCCCCACGAAAAGTTCCCAACGGCCCAAAATCTCCTCCCGGCTCAGGGCCCCGTCCTGCGGAAAGTTCCAGAAGGTTCCAGAAAACCGGGCAACTTTTGGGATCCCCCCCGAAAAAATCCCACCCAGGAAGGGCAAAAATGGGGGAAATTCCAGCAAAATCGGGGGGAAAGAACGCAAAAAAGGCAAAAATTGACAGAAATCCACCCAAAAAATTGTAAAAATTGACACAAAACTGCCTAAAAAAAGGCAAAAATTGACAGAAATCCACCCAAAAAATTGTAAAAATTGACAGAAAGCCACCCAAAAATGCAAAAATTGTCACAAATCC
>NW_024513855.1:0-4819 GCF_017590135.1 Pyrgilauda ruficollis
GGCCACCAAACCCCTGCCAGGGGCCACTATGTTCCCTCCCGGGCCACCAAGGTCCCCTCACAGGGCCACCAAAGTCCCCTCAGGGCCACCAAACCCATCCCAGAGTGGCCCTGTCCCCTCAGGGGCCACCAAAACCCGCCTGGGGCCACCAAATGCTGCCCCAAGGTGTCCCTGTCCCTTTATGGGCCACCAAAACTGTCCCAGGGCCACCAAAGTTCCTCAGGGGCCACCAAACCCCTGCCTGGGGTCTCTCTGTCCCCTCCAGGGCCACCAAAGTCCCCCCAGGGCCACCAAGCTCTGGGGCCACCAAATGCCCCCCCTGGGCTACCAAGGGCTCCTTTGTCACCCCCTGGGCCACCAAAGGCCTTTAAGGGGCCACCAAAGTGTCCCAGGGCCACCGAAGTCCCCTCAGGGCCACCAAACCCCCCTCAAGGTGTTCCTGTCACTTCATGGGCCAACAAAACTGCCCCAGGGGCCACCAGAATCCCCTCAGGGTGGCCTTGTCCACTCATGGGCCACCAAACCCGGCCAGGGGCCTCCCTGTCCCCTCAAGGGCAACCAAAGTCCCCTCCTGGGCCAGCAAATCTGCCCCAGGGCCACCAAAGTCCCCTCATGGGCCACCAAGCTCTGGGGCCACCAAATGCCCCCCCTGGGCTACCAAGAGCTCCTTTGTCACCCCCTGGGCCACCAAAGGCCTTTAAGGGGCCACCAAAGTGTCCCAGGGCCACCAAACCCCTGCCAGGGGCCACCAACCCCCCCCAGGGCCACCAAATTGTCCCAGGGCCACCAAACCCCTGCCAGTGGCACTGTGTTCCCTCCAGGGCCACCAAAGTCCCCTCAGGGCCACCAAACCCATCCCAGAGTGGCCCTATCCCCTCAGGGGCCACCAAAACCCGCCTGGGGCCACCGAATGCTGCCCCAAGTTGTCCCTGTCCCTTTATGGACCACCAAAACTGTCCCAGGGCCACCAAAGTTCCTCAGGGGCCACCAAACCCCTGCCTGGGGTCTCTCTGTCCCCTCCAGGGCCACCGAACCCCCCCCAGGGCCACCAAGCTCTGGGGCCACCAAATGCCTCCCCTGGGCTACCAAGGGCTCCTTTGTCACCCCCTGGGCCACCAAAGGCCTTTAAGGGGCCACCAAAGTGTCCCAGGGCCACTAAAGTCCCCTCAGGGCCACCAAATCCTCCCAGGGGCCACCAAGGCCTGGGGCCACCAAATGCTGCCCCAAGGTGTCCCTGTTCCTTTATGGGCCACCAAATCTGCCCCAGGGCCAGCAAAGTTCCTCAGGGGCCACCAAAGTCCCCCAGGGGCCACCAAACCCCCCCAAGGCCACCAAAGTCCCCTCATGGGCCACCAAGCCCTGGGGCCACCAAATGCCCCCCATGGCTACCAAGGGCTCCTTTGTCACCCCCTGGGCCACCAAAGGCCTTTAAGGGGCCACCAAAGTGTCCCAGGGCCACCAAACCCCCCTCAAGGTGTCCCTGTCCCTTCATGGGCCACCAAAACTGTCCCAGGGGCCACCAGAATCCCCTCAGGATGGCCTTGTCCCTTCATGGGCCACCAAATCCCCCCCCCTGGGGCCACCAACCTGTCCCAGGGGCCACCAAGCTCTGGGGCCACCAAATGTCCCCACTGGGCTACCAAGAGCTCCTTTGTCACCCTCTGGGTCACCAAAGTGTCCCAGGGGCCACCAAAGTCCCCCCTCAAGGTGTCCTTGTCCCTTTATGGGCCACCAACCCCCCCCAAGGCCACCAAATTGTCCCAGGGGCCACCAAACCCCTGCCAGGGGCCTCCCTGTCCCCTCCAGGGCCACCAAAGCTGCCCCAGGGCCACCAAAGTCCCCCAGGAGCCACCAAAGTGTCCCAGGGCCACCAAATCCCCTCCAGGGCCACCAAACCCCCCCATGGGCCTGGGGCCACCAAATGCTGCTCCAAGGTGTCCCTGTCCCTTTATGGGCCACCAAATCTGCCTCAGGGCCACCAAAGTTCCTCAGGGGCCACCAGAATCCCCTCAAGGTGGCCCTGTCCCCTCTGGGCCACCAAACCCTGCCAGGGGCCACCAAAGTCCCCTCAGGGTGGCTCTGTCGCCTCATGGGCCACCAAACTCCCCTGGGCCACCAAATCTGCCCCAGGGGCCACCAGAATCCCCTCAGGGTGGCCTTGTCCACTCAGGGGCCACCAAACCCCTGCCAGGGGCCACCAAACCCCCCCAGGGGCCACCAAAGTCCCCTCAGGGCCACCAAACCCATCCCTGAGTGGCCCTGTCCCCTCATGGGCCGCCAAACCTGCCCCAGGGCCACCAAAGTTCCTCATGGGCCTCCAAACCCCTGCCTGGGGTCTCTCTGTCCCCTCCAGGGCCACCAAACCCCCCCCCACCTCCAGGGCCACCAAGCTCTGGGGCCACCAAATGCCCCCCCTGGGCTACCAAGGGCTCCTTTGTCACCTCCTGGGCCACCAAAGGCCTTTAAGGGGCCACCAAAGTGTCCCAGGGCCACCGAACCCCCTCAGGGTGGCCTTGTCCCTTTATGGGCCACCAACCCCCCCCAGGGCCACCAAACTTCCTCCTGGGCCACCAAACCCCTGCCAGGGGTCTCTCTGTCCCCTCCAGGACCACCAAACCCCCTCAGGGCCACCAAGGCCTGGGGCCACCAAATGCTGCCCCAAGGTGTCCTTGTCCCTTTGTGGGCCACCAAATCTGCCCCAGGGGCCACCAGAATCCTCTCAGGGTGGCCTTGTCCCCTCTGGGTCACCAAAACTGTCCCAGGGGCCACCAACCCCCCCAGGGCCACCAAACCCCTGCCTGGGGCTTCCCTGTCCCCTCAGGGCCACCAAAGTCCCCTCCTGGGCCAGCAAATCTGCCCAGGGCTACCAAAGTCCCCTCATGGGCCACCAAACCCCCCTCAAGGTGTCCCTGTCCCTTCATGGGCCACCAAAACTGTCCCAGGGGCCACCAAAGTCCCCTCAGGGCCACCAAAGTCCCCTCAGGGCCACCAAAGTCCCCTCAGGGCCACCAAAGTCCCCTCAGGGCCACCAAAGTCCCCTCAGGGCCACCAAAGTCCCCCCAGGGTGGACTGTCCCAGGGGCCACCAGAATCCCCTCAGGGCCACCAAAGTCCCCTCAGGGCCACCAAGGCCCGGGGCCACCAAATGCTGCCCTGGGCTACCAAGGCAGGGGTTGAGGGGTTCGTTAAATGTGGGGTTAATTAATGCCGGGATGGGAGCTAATTAACTGATTGTCTGCTTGCTTGATTGATCAATTGATTGATTTAATTGATCAATCGATTGATTGTTTAATTGATTGATCAATTGATTGATTATCTAATTGATTGATTATTTAATTGATTTATCAAATGATTGATTATTTAATTAATTGATTGATCAATTAATTGATTGTTTAATTAATTAATTGATTATTTAATTGATTAGTTGATTGATCAATTGATTGTTTAGTTGGTTGATTGATTATTTAATTGATTAATTGGTTAATCAGTTGATTGGTTATTTAATTGATTAATCAGTTGATTGATTATTTAATTGATTGATTGATTGATTGATTGCATAATTAAATCTGGGCTTAATTAATGCCAGGATGGGATGCAATGAATTGGTTATTGATTGGTTACTTAATGGATTACTTAATTGATTACTTGAGTAATTGGTTAATAATTAATTGATTGATTGATTAAATATGGAGTTAATTAAATCTGGGGTTAATTAAATCAGGGATTAATTAATCAAAGCATGGTATCCAATTAATTGATTAATTGATTATTTATTTGATTAATTGATTATTTTTTTATTAATTGATTATTTAATTGATTGATTAATTCAGGGATGGATTGATTAATTAATTCTGGGATTAATTAAATTAGGGATTAATAATGCCAGGATGGGATCCAATTAACTGATTAATTGATTGATTAATTGATTAATTCTGTGGTTAATTAAATCTGGCGTTAATTAGTGCCAGGATGGGATCTAATTAACTGATTAAATGACTGTTTAATTGATTTATTGATTTATTAATTGATTAATTGATCGATTAATTCTGGGATTTAAAAAACCTGGGCTTAATTAAATCTGGGTTTAATTAGTCCAAGATGGGATCCAATTAACTGATTAATTGACTAATTAATTGATTGATTATTTGACTGATTGATTAATTAAGCGATTGAGTGGTGAACTAATTGTGGGATTAATTAAATCTGGGATTAATTAATCCCAGGATGGGATCCAATTAATGGATTAATTGATTAGTTACTTGATTAGTTACTTGATTGATTAATTAGTTCTGAGATTGATTAATTAATTCTGGGATTAATTAATTTCAGGATGGAATCTGATGAATCATTTAATTGATTGATTCATGCAGGGATTGATTAATTAATTCTGAGATTGATTAAAACTGGGATTAATTAATCCCAGGATGGAATTAAGTGCAGGGGTTAATTAAACATGGGATTAATGAGATTCCAGAATTAATTAATCCCTGGATTTGATCCCATCCTGGGATTAATTAACCCCAGGTTTAATTAATCCCAGGTTTAATTAATCCCAAATTTAATCCTGGGATTAAATTAATCCCTCATTTTAATCCCATTTTGAGTTTAATTAAACCCAGGTTTAATTAATCCCAGGTTTAATTAAACCCAGATTTGATTAATCCCAGGATTAATAAAAACCTGGGTTTGATTCCATCCTGGGATTAATTAATTTTTAATTTAATTTATTTAAAATTGAACGAATTATTTTAATTTAATTTACTTAAAATTTAATTAATTATTTTTCCCTATTAGATAAATAACAGGGGAAAATATTGATT
>NW_024513856.1:0-410 GCF_017590135.1 Pyrgilauda ruficollis
CAGGATCCATCCCAATCCCAATCCCAGAGCTCAGGACCATTCCCAGTTCCCGGAACACTCCCACAGTGGGGGCTGGGAGGGGACAGGGACCCAGGAGTGTCCCCAAAGTGGCCCCAGGCCGGGGCCTCCCCTCGATCCCAAACATTCCCAAACAAACATTCCCAAACAATTCCCAGGCGGACACAGGAGCCCAGGGATGCCCCTGGGAGGAGATTCCCAATCCCAGGGATCGCCATTCCCAATCCCAGCGGATCCCGAAGTTGAGGACATCCCCGTCCTGCCCCCCGCTCCGGGACAATCCCATTCCCAGGAAAAATCCCTATTCCCACTTGGAAAAATCCCCATTCCCATCCCGGATCCATCCTGGGATCCACCTGGGATCCTTTTCCCAAAGGATTTTCCCTGGGATC
>NW_024513857.1:0-410 GCF_017590135.1 Pyrgilauda ruficollis
ATCCCAATCCCAATCCCAATCCCATGGCTGCCGCTGTTGGGGGATCCCAGAGCATTCCTTAGGGCTCCTGAGCTTCCCAAGGGTGTCCCAGTGGCTGTTCCAGGGCAAACTGGTGGCACTGGGAGCCGGGGTGTGTTTGTCCGGACACCAGTGAAGGGGAGAAGGAGTTTTGTTCTTCCCGGAGGATCCTCTGCTGTTCCCAAATCCCTCCAACCACGGAGCCTCCTCTGCTCCTGAATCTCTCTGACCATGGAGCCTCCTCTGTTCCCAAATCCCTCCAGCCACAGAGCCTCCTCCATTCCCAAATATTTCCAGAGCCCGGCTGGGGGTGGGCACTGTTCATTCCCATGGCCCCAGTCCTGGCAGGAATGACCCCAATCCCAGCAGGATCTCAGCTGGATCCCAGCAGG
>NW_024513858.1:0-410 GCF_017590135.1 Pyrgilauda ruficollis
GGAATGGCTCAAAGCTGCACCAGGGGAGGCTCAGGCTCAACATGAGGAACTATTTCTCTACCAACGCGATCCAACTCTGGAATATTCCAAGAGGTGATCAGTGCCCCAAGCCTGGAAGTGTTTCAGATGTTTTTGGATAATTCCCTTGATCTGATTTGAGGTTTGGAGTTTTCCAGTCCTTAAAGGATGGGTGCAGAGAGGATGGAGGGTCTGCTTTCCACAGAGAGAACAAGGAGCAGGGGGGACAGGGTGTGCTGGGAGAGGTTTTATCCCAGGATAAAAAAGGCATTTTTTACAGTGAGAATTCCATCATTCCCTGGGACCATCATTCCTTGGAACCATCATTCCTGGCACCATCATTTCCTGAAACCACAATTCCTTGCAACCATCATTCCTTAGGATCATCATTC
>NW_024513859.1:0-410 GCF_017590135.1 Pyrgilauda ruficollis
TTTTTCCCCCCAAAATTTTCAGAATTTCCCCCAAAATTTCGGGAATTCTCCCCAAAACCCCCAAATTTCCCCCAAAATGTGACCATTTTAACCCTTTAAACCCTGGCAATTTCACCAAAAATCCCCTTTTTTTGCCCTAAAATCCCCATTTTTTGCCCTAAAATCCCCATTTTTTCACCCAAAACCCCCGGATTTCTTCCCAAAATTTCGGGGATTTTTCCCAAAATCCCGGGAATTCTCCCCAAACCCGCAGGACCCCCGGAACAAGCACAAGTTCAAGGTCCACAGCTACAGCAGCCCCACGTTCTGCGACCACTGCGGCTCCCTGCTCTACGGCCTCGTGCACCAGGGCATGAAGTGCTCCTGTGAGACCCAAATTCGGGCAAATTTGGGGAAATTTGGGGAAATTT
>NW_024513860.1:0-410 GCF_017590135.1 Pyrgilauda ruficollis
AAAAAAAATATAGGCACTTACAGCTCACTTTCTTCATCATAGCTAAGGCATATATTACACAGGTTTCTTAGGTACCTTTGTCAGACTCTGAGCATTAACTGACTTTCAGTAACTTGCCTTAAAAAACAAGATGGGGAAAACCTCCTCTTCCTCCCAGTATAACGTGACTGCTTAGTGCTGAAGGGAACAAATGGGTAGCAACTACATTTTCCTTGGCATTAAACCATTCTATTCCTAATTGATTTTTGCAAAACAACAATGTGTAGATATACCAAAATGAAAAGGTATGGTTAGTACAAACATAGTTTGATTTCTCCTTGCAGGTAATGATGGGATCCCCTTGGAACTTGGAAGCTGTCCTATCTCTCAAACCTTGTTGAAACAGTTGCACCTCAACAAATTTTGGTGTT
>NW_024513861.1:0-410 GCF_017590135.1 Pyrgilauda ruficollis
GGGGGTGGTTTTGGGGTATTTTTTGGGGGGCATTTTGAAGTATTTTGGGGTATTTTTTTGGGGAATTTTGAAGTGGTTTTGGGGAATTTTTGGGGAGTTTTGAAATGGTTTTTGGGGTATTTTTGGGGTGTATTTTGGGGTATTTTGAGGTGTTTTTGGGGGTTTTTTGGGGGTATTTTTAGCGTTTTTTGGGAATATTTTTTGGGTTTTATGGGGGTATTTTTGGGGTGTTTTATGGTATTTTTGGGGGTGGGTATTTTGGGGTGTTTTGGGTGTATTTTTGGGGTGTTTTATGGTGGTTTTGGGGGTGGGTATTTTGGGGTACTTTGAGGTATTTTGGGGGTATTTTGTGGAGTATTTTTTGGGGGGTTTGGGGTATTTTGGGGAGTATTTTTGGGGTGTTTTGGGGG
>NW_024513862.1:0-410 GCF_017590135.1 Pyrgilauda ruficollis
AAAAAAAAAAAAAAAAAAGAGGTATCAGGCCTAAGATACTGGACCCATGGATGATGGGAAACAGAGCTCCCTTGCAGAGTTCCTCCTTGCCAGAAGTCAGTCTAAGCTAAGATGGAGAGGTCCAAGACTTGATTTTACAGCTATACCAGGAAAATCCAATTCAATGATATTTTAATATACTGGTGTCAGTAAAAGTATTCAAGATGGAATTCAAGGACTTTTTTTTTAATCATATCACCTTAACTAGCAAAAATATTGTTCTCATTTACACAGCAATTATGAAAACAGAATAGATATGAAATAGAAGATCTGAGGTAAAATTAAAGAATTAGACCAAAAGTGTTAGTAAGATGTTTTTTAATCAGTTTTCCCCACACTGCCAACAAAAAACAAAAAAACCCAAAAAACAA
>NW_024513863.1:0-410 GCF_017590135.1 Pyrgilauda ruficollis
GATCCCCCAAAAACCCCACAGATGCCCCAAAGACCCCACAAATCCCCCCGAGCCCAGCCTGGCTCTCCCACCCCCCTGCAATTCCGGGGGTTCTCCCCAGGAATGCTGCACCACAGGAATATCCCAAAGGGTCCCCAGCTGGGTGTCCCCGATCCCAGGGGCATTTAGCAGCTGGATTTGCGGGAAAAGGGAATTTTTTTCTCCCCAGAATTAGTGGGAACAGTTTGTCCCTCGTTTCTTCCCCAGCTCTGTCCCACAGCCTGGGCAGGGCCGGGCAGCTTTGGCTTTATTTGCCCGGCAGGGCTGTGCCAATGTTTGTTCAGGGCCTTGGGATCCCTGCAAGGACACCAGGGACGTTTTCCCTGCTCCGGGGTTTCCTGGCAAAGCTCCTTTTGCGTGGCATTCACATT
>NW_024513864.1:0-410 GCF_017590135.1 Pyrgilauda ruficollis
CTCTCTCTCTTTTTTTTTCTTTTTTAAACAGAGGCTCCAACTTGGGAAAAAAGAAGCAACACATTTGTCACATACCGGGATGTGGCAAAGTATATGGGAAGACCTCACATTTGAGAGCTCATCTCCGCTGGCATTCTGGAGAGCGTCCATTTGTTTGTAATTGGATGTTCTGTGGCAAAAGGTTCACTCGCAGCGATGAGCTCCAGCGACACCGAAGAACGCACACAGGTTTCCAGTCTTTGATTCTGGTGTATTTAACTAAAGGAGTGCTATGGACTGAGCTAGGATAAATAACTTTTAAGAGGAGAACAGATCTTTGAATTGGATTGATTTTAAGGCAATGTGATTTTTCTAAAATCAGCTAAATCTTATCTATCGGAATCTTTGGTAGGTCTGAGGAGATAAAACAC
>NW_024513865.1:0-410 GCF_017590135.1 Pyrgilauda ruficollis
GGCTAACCTGACATCAAGGACAAGGTAAGAATCTATTAACTAATAGGTTTGGGAAGAGCCAAGAATAGGAACATGTCTAAACTCTGCCACCTCCATCTGGAATGGCCTTAATATAACTCCTGCTTAGGGGCCCCTAGAGCAAGAAACAAAACGTGTTTATGCCTGGTGAGAAAGTGAGAGTATCCAAAGGCAGTCATGTTATTTCCATTCACATTAATGTTGCTCTGTGATTGTGAGATGGCTGAAGAGTAACTCCACACATGAGTGAAGGCAAATACTCACCCAGTGAGTGCCCAGGCTTAACACTTAAAAGATGGGGCATGTATTTTGAGATCAAACATGACAATTCGAGTGGCTGTAATTGCAGGGCTCAATCAACTGATGGTGTAGACACTGAAATTCCTCACCAC
>NW_024513866.1:0-609 GCF_017590135.1 Pyrgilauda ruficollis
GGAGGGGGGGACAGGAGGGTCTCGGGGTCAGTTTGGGGACATGGGGACAGCGGGAGAACCACCCTCGGGAGCCGAATGTCACCGGGAGAAGATGATAGAAGGCTCCCGAGCAGAATTTGGGGACCCCGGGGATGAGGGGAAGCCAACCCCGGGTGCCGAATGTCACCGGGAGGAGGCGACAGGCGATTCCCGGGGGGAATTTGGGGACGCGGGGACAGCGGGGCCGGGCTCGAAGCGCCGCCTCCCCGAGGGGGTCGCGGACGGGGCGGGGGTCCCGCCCGCAAAGCGCCCCCGGGGCCCCTCCCGGTGGAGCTGCTGTGTCTGGTACCGGGTGTGGCGGGGCCGCCGCCGCCTCCGCCGCCGCCTCCGGCCCCGGGGGGGCTCCGGGGGGGCTCCGGGCACCGGCGAGACCGAGGGGAACCGGGGGGATCAAGGGCTTGAGGGTCCCGGGGGTCCTGGGGGGGCTCAAGGTCCTAGGGGAGTTCACCTCCGGCCCCGGGGGGGCTCCGGGGGGGCTCCGGGCACCGGCGAGACCGAGGGGAACCGGGGGGATCAAGGGCTTGAGGGTCCCGGGGGTCCTGGGGGGGCTCAAGGTCCTAGGGGAGTTCA
>NW_024513866.1:4410-5168 GCF_017590135.1 Pyrgilauda ruficollis
AGGACCCCCAAAACCCCTTCAGGATCCCCCAAACCCCCTTAGGACCCCCTGTAGCCCCCCAAACCTTCCATCCCAGCGCGTGCAGCCCCACCACGGCCCCGTAGTGGGAGCAGAGCGGCCGCACGGGATCCGCCAGAACCTTCTGGAGCGAGAGCAGGATCTGCTGGTAGAGCCCCCTCACCAACAGGACCCCCTGTAGCCCCCCAAACCTTCCATCCCAGCGCGTGCAGCCCCACCACGGCCCCGTAGTGGGAGCAGAGCGGCCGCACGGGATCCGCCAGAACCTTCTGGAGCGAGAGCAGGATCTGCTGGTAGAGCCCCCTCACCAACTCCCCGTGGCTCCTGCGGGCACAGGCGGGCACTGAGCCCCCGGGACAGCCCCGGGACACCCCTAAAAGCCCCTCCAGGAGCCCCCTGCCCACCAGAAGATGCGGCCCAGCAGCATGGCAGCGTAATCCCGCAGGGTCCAGTGGTCGTTGAGGGGGTTGATGGAGGCGGCCAGCGGCTCCAGCACGCAGTAGAGCACCGAGCCCATCAGGCTGCCCACGTAGGAGCCCAGGCACAGGAAGGGGTTCTGCAGCAGGCTCCGAGCCAGGTGCAGCAGCCGGCTCAGCTGCTCCAGGTCGTGGCTGACGGATTTCACCTGGGGGAGGTGGGAGGGAGAGGGTGGAGAAGCTCCAGGGACAGCCCAGCCCAGCCCAGCCCAGTTCATCTAAACCCAACCCAGCCTGGCCCAGCCCAGCCCAGTTCATCTAAAC
>NW_024513867.1:0-410 GCF_017590135.1 Pyrgilauda ruficollis
CATCACCCCAAATCCCATTAAAATCCCGTTTGATCCCATTTTAATCCCATGTAATCCCATTTTTCCCCCCAGAACTCCAACGTGGTGCTCCAAGCCAACTGCTCCCTGATTGAAGGGGGAATCCCATTTCAATCCCATTTTATTCCCATTTTAATCCTATTTAGCCCCATGTTACCCCATTTTAATCCCATTTCACCCCATTTTAATCCCATTTTACCCCATTTTACCCCAATTTAATCCCATTTTATCCCAATTTAATCCCATTTTAACCCCATTTAACCCCATTTTAATCCCATTTTACCCCATTTCACCCCATTTTAATCCCATTTTACCCCATTTTACCCCATTTTACCCTAATTTAATCCCATTTTAACCCCAATTTAATCCCATTTAATCCCATTTTAACCCCA
>NW_024513868.1:0-410 GCF_017590135.1 Pyrgilauda ruficollis
TTCTCATATTGTCATATTGTTAATCGACCAACTCCGGCGTGGTGGGAGCGAAGGAAAGCCATGGGCTGCTCCATGACACCTGGGACATGTGGCTCACTGAGGCAATACTTGGGGATAAAACCAGCTCTTGATTTATTATTGTTTACACACATCCCCAGCAGGGCCTCTGGGCAGTGTCAAGTCTCAGCTCCTAATTGCGGCCGCGTAAACACCCGGCAACCCTCGGCCTGGCTGTCGGGAAGGTGTCCGCTCCCAAGGCAGCCGCGAGAGCGCGGGGTCACGGCGAAAAGGAGACAGAAACGAGGGAGAAACCCAAACGGGCTCCGCGCACACCGCGCCGGCCGGGCTCCGCTTTCTATGAACGCGGCAGGCGGGGGGAGCATCCCCAAAGCGGGGCACATCCCCCAAAA
>NW_024513869.1:0-409 GCF_017590135.1 Pyrgilauda ruficollis
TAGAGCTCTCAATACTGCGTATAATTCACATGCTTGAGCTGACCAGCTAGCACTCAGGGGCCCCGATTCTATTACTTCTCCTGTCTTACCATCCACTACCGTGTATCCTGATTTCCTTTCCCCCTCTATCATTCTGGCTGAACTGTCTACAAACCATTTTTCTCCTTCTAATTCTTCTTCTTCTAGGTCAGGTCTCATCTTTGTCTGTAGTTCTACCACCTCGACACAATCATGCACTGGCTCTCCTGAGGCTTCCCCGAACAGGAATTGTGCACGTTTTTGTGCAGTTGTTTTTAGCAGTTCAAGATCGTTAGAGTGGATTAATATGGCTTCATATTTTAAAAGTCTAGCGTCGGTGAGCCATTTATCTGCCTTTTGTTGTAATATATTCCTCACACTATGAGGAGTG
>NW_024513870.1:0-409 GCF_017590135.1 Pyrgilauda ruficollis
AAAAATCCTAACTGAACATAGCACCTTGTAAAACGTAAAAGAGAAAAAAACTATTAACCAATATATTCTCATTTTGATCCACTGTGATGTAGACAAATGTATCCTATTAGTCATGATAAAGTTTCATTTAGAAATTCCTAAACCTCATAGTGAAAATAGCTGTCTTTTAAAGTATACTGAAAATACATCAAGCCTCTAGGTATTGTCCTGAGAGTCTGTGAGAAAGTTAAAGAGGCATAGCTTCATTTTAGTGCAGCAGTGTTCATACACCCAGGCTGAATTCTGTGGATTTGGAGTGATGATAGTACACTCCCAAAATACAGAATGCAATTTCTTCAAAATGAAACATTTTTTAATTTGCTATTAAAACACACAAAGCCCCATGAATGGAATTAGCTGTAACTCAGCT
>NW_024513871.1:0-409 GCF_017590135.1 Pyrgilauda ruficollis
TTCTCCTTTTTTTGTTTTCAGTTAATCATTTTTAATCATTTGTCCAAGTGTAGTGCTCAGAAAAATAGTGGATCATCAGCTT
Source organism: Pyrgilauda ruficollis (assembly GCF_017590135.1). NCBI lineage: Eukaryota > Metazoa > Chordata > Aves > Passeriformes > Passeridae > Pyrgilauda > Pyrgilauda ruficollis. Next base: position 83 of record NW_024513871.1, read on the forward strand.
GTGCTGGAAACTGGCAGAATTAGTTTCATTGTTGTTTCATTATCTGTGTGTAGCTCTGGTGGGACATTCACAGGCTGACCTATGAAAACTTTTTATTCTACCCTGACCTTTTTCAAACAGATGATGTTGGCACACATAAATAGCAAACTGTGCAGATGGGCTTGGTTTTTCTTCAGTAGACTGAGAGCAACAAGTCTGGTAAGTGGCACCTTGAATTTTGATTTGAAACTGAATCCCCAGGAGTGGGAAGGTTATTTGACTGCTCCAAACCCACTTAAATGCCAGCTTCCTCAAGAAGATTAATTTGATGGAGGGAAAAAAAAAAAT
>NW_024513872.1:0-409 GCF_017590135.1 Pyrgilauda ruficollis
TTTTTTTTTTTTTTTCCTTCATAACATTGGATCATTTAGATAAAATCTTAATGGTGAAGCTGCTGCTTGGCTAGGTTCTCCATGCCATTGCCTTAGCCTATTTATATGCAATAATCTCCCCAAAAGCTTATACTTTTCACTTTTATCAGCCCAAAAGCATGCTGAAATTAACATAATAGTATCTCACTCTATTTACTTGCTACTGAATCCAAAGACTCAGGGGCAAGTTGTTAGCAAGGACAGAGTAAAACAAGCACAGAAAATCCATGCCAAGCCCTAAACAGGCAGGGGTGTGAAGAAGCCCTCCTTGTTGTTGAGCAGCAGGGGAATGCTTGGAGTCCTCTCCTCAGAGGGACCTGAGATATTCCCCCTGAGGAGCACAGCTCCAGCACTGGGAGCTGTTCAGAGA
>NW_024513873.1:0-409 GCF_017590135.1 Pyrgilauda ruficollis
TCTTCAGAACTATTCTGCAGCATTTAACTATTTGGGGGAGATTTTTTTTCCCTTGAACCAGAAAAACCCCAACTCACCACACACTTTGCACCAAAAAAACTTTCAGCCAGCATCTCATGGAACTATTAATACATCATACCTGACAAGCCATATCTGTTCCAGCTTTTTCTTTAATAAGGAGTTCCATTCTAGCAAGGTATTCTCTGAGGATGTTATCCCTCTCCACTGCAAATCTTCGTTGCTCCTCTTCCTGCTGCCACTGAGCACTTTGAACCATTTTCTCAGTCTCTGCTGCTTTCTGCTGGTATTTGTCATTGAGTACTGATGTTTACCGAAAAAAAAAAAAAAAAAAAGGAAAGAGAAAAAGACAAATAGCACTGCCAATAAGCATGTTCAGGAAAAAAGGTAT
>NW_024513874.1:0-409 GCF_017590135.1 Pyrgilauda ruficollis
GGGGGGCCTGGCTTTTTGAGGAGGGGGATTCTCCCAGGACCGAGACCCCCCCTGCCCTCTCCCCTCCCCCCGGTACCTCCATGGGGATCCGGGGGTCCCTGCGGGGGGAGGGGCGCTCCCCGCTCGGCTCCAGTTGCGCTGGCGGCGCCGGGAGCGGCACTGGGAGCACTGGGAGCACTGGGAGGGGGGAGGGGACCCCCCCGGGGAGTGACGTCACTGCCAAATTCCATCCTCCTTCCCCAAAATCTTGATAAGGGCCGGGAAAGAGCGGGGCCGCCCCTCCCCCACCCCCCCGGGGGGCACAGCGGGGGGGGGAGGGGAGACCCCCCAGGGACCCCCCCCCGAGAGAGGCCTCGGGCTCCATCCCATAATGATCGGTGGTGCGGAACTGGGAGCACTGGGAGGGACT
>NW_024513875.1:0-409 GCF_017590135.1 Pyrgilauda ruficollis
GTACTGGTCTGTACTGGGCTGCACTGGTCTGTACTGGATGTACTGGGCTGTACTGGCTGTACTGGTCCGTACTGGTCAGTCCCAGAGCTCCCAGTTCCCCCAGACCAGCTGTACTGGGCCAAGGACCTGATCTTCCTGGGGCTGTACTGGTCCATACTGGGCTGTACTGGGCCATACTGGTCTGTACTGGTCAGTCCCAGAGCTCCCAGTTCCCCCAGGCCAGGTGTACTGGGCCAAGGACCTGATCTTCCTGGTGACCGAGCACGACCTGCTGGGGACACAGGCCTGGCTGGAGGCCTACCATGATGTCAACCTCACTGGTGAGACTGGGAGCACTGGGAGGGACTGGGGGGGACTGGGGGGGACTGGGAGTCAGGGTGGGAACCTCACTGGTGAGACTGGGAGCACT
>NW_024513876.1:0-409 GCF_017590135.1 Pyrgilauda ruficollis
CACAGAATTAATCTGAATCCAACTTTTACTTCAGGCTGAAGTACCACAGATACAACAAGTACAAAAGGGGCTTGCTTCTGAAAACAAAGTTATTTACAGGGCGGACTTGCTTCATAACAATGACCAGAGCCACTGCAGGTTTGAAAAACAGACAATTTTCACCTGTTAGTTTATATCCAAGGGAACCTGTGCCAGTGGCAGCCATCTGATGATCCCAGGCATCAGTCTGGTGTTCAGAACTTTACCCTGTCCACAGAATAACCAAATGTATGTTTAATAGTGAATCCCATTAGTAGGGGGTTTATTAATGTTTTTCTTACATGACTTCTGGAACTTACTGTGTATGTTCAACCACAAGGAATGAATGTGCTTTGGGAAGCAGATACTGCAGAAATGCTCAAGATATAAT